>NC_066558.1:2302893-2306575 GCF_024679095.1 Eriocheir sinensis
ATGAAGTTAGACGTAAAGGAATAAATAAAAGAAGAGAAGAAGAAGAGGAGGAAGAGGAGGAAGAGGAGGAGAAGAGAAGAATGCAAGAGGATAAAAAAAATAATAAATGGCAAAAAAGGAAAATAAAGAAAAGACAAACAAATAAATAAAGAGAAAAAAAGACAATAAGGAAGAAAGAAAAAGAAGAAGAAGAAGAGGAAGAAGAGGAAGAAGAGAAAAAAACAACAATAATAATAACAATAACAATAACAATAAATAAGAAAAACAAAGAACACAAATAGTCCTCCTTTAGGTAAACAAACAAACAAACAAACAAACAAACACAGGTAAGACACAACAGGTAAAAAACAGGTAATTAAGCACTGGAGGAGGAGGAGGAGGAGGAGGAGGAAGAGGAGGAGGAGGAGGAGGAGGAGGAGGAGGAAGAGGAAGAAGAAAAAGAAGAGGGTCAGGTGTTTCTCAGGTAGGGTCAGAGAGAGAGAGAGAGAGAGAGAGTGTTGGGAAAGTGTGTTTTAAGGTAAGGGAAAAAAAGGTAAGAATATATAGGGAGCCGTTAGGGAAGGAAGGGAGGGAAGGTGTGTGTGTGTGTGTGTGTGTGTGTGTGTGTGTGTGTGTGTGTGTGTGTGTGTGTGTGTGTGTGTGTGTGTGTTGAAAGGGAAGGGAAGGGAAGGAAAGGAAGGGAAGAGAAGGGAATGAAAGGAAGGGAAGGGAAGGAAAGGAAAGGGAAGGGAAGGGAAGGGAAGGGAAAAGAAGGAAAGGGAAAGGAATGGAAGGGAAAGGAAGGGAAGGGAAAGGAGTGAAAGGAAAAGGAAAGGCAGGGAAGGGAAATGGAAAGGGAGGGAAAGGAAGGGAAGGAAAAGGAGTGGAAGGGAAAGGAAGGAAAGGAAAGGAAAGGAAATGAAAGGAAAGGAAAGGAAGGAAAGTGAATTAGAAAGGAAAGGAAAGAGAAATGGAAAGGAATGAAGGGAAGATGTAGTGTGTGTGTGTGTGTGTGTGTGTGTGTGTGTGTGTGTGTGTGTGTGTGTGTGTGTGTGCGCGGCAGGAAACAGGTATGGTAATGAAGTGGGCCAGGTGTGAGGTGTGGAATGAAGGGAAGGACATGTGTGGGAATGGAGGGAGACAGGTGTGTGTGTGTGAGAGAGAGAGAGAGAGAGAGATTTACATAGATTTACATAGAAAATCAGACCACAGACCCCATGGTCCAGACTTGGTGGTCTGTCCTTAAACCTAAGGATTTTACATTAATCAGAAGACTCCAAAACGTTGCATTTCTCTAGTTGATATTAAGTTGAAGGAAGTGACGGTCGAGCTTATTTTTGAAGGAGTCAATCGTGTTACACTGGACCACTGACGGTGGAAGCTTATTCCATTCTCGCACTACAACGTAGGTGAAGAAAATTTGGTGCAGTCTGAATTTACTTGTCTACATCTGAGTTTTACGCCATTGTTCCTCGTGCGCAAAGTGTCATCGATCATAAACAATGTTGATCTGTCTACATTCGTGAAACCATTAAGTATTTTAAAACATTCGATCAGTTTTCCTCGGAGGCGACGTTTCTCAAGAGAGAACATGTTAAGGGTAGAAAGCCTTTCTTCGTAGGATTTGTTGCGCAAGGAAGGGATCATTTCGTTGCCCGACGCTGAACACCTTCTAATTTAGCAATATCCTTTGCATGGTGGGAGACCAAACTGTACCGCATATTCAAGTGGGGTCTGACTAAACTGTTGTAGAGCAGAGTATTACATCTTTATTCTTGAATACAAAGTTTCTTTTAATGAAGCCCAACATTCTGTTCGCTTTATTTGCTGCATCGATGCATTGCTGTGAGAATTTGAGGTTTGACGCGATTTTGACCCCAAGTCTTTGACGCATTGAACGCTTTGAGTTTAACGCCGCGCATTTCGTATTCGAACTTCTTATTCCTCGTTCCAACTTGAAGGACCTGGCACTTGTCTACGTTAAAGGGCATCTCCATCTATCCGACCAAGCTGAAATTTTGTGCAAATCCTCTTGGAGGCTTTGCCTGTCTTCGTCAGTGAGAACCGAGTTGCCAATCTTTGTGTCGTCTGCAAATTTACTAATGCGGTTATTGAGTCCAACATCCACGTCGTTGATGTAAATAATGAAGAGCACTGGGCCAAGGACCGAGCCCTGAGGGACGCCACTAGTGACAGGCGCCCACTCTGAGTTAAATCCGTCGATCACTACTCTTTGTTGTCTGTTGCTCAACCAATTCGCGATCCATTGGTTTACTTGACCGTCAATACCTATTTGCTTTAATTTGTAAAGTAATTTATGATGCGGGACTTTATCAAACGCTTTCTGGAAATCAAGATAGACTACGTCCAGTGATTTGGTTACGTCATAAACAGTGAAGAGGTCGTTATAAAGGTTAATAGGTTTGATAGGCAGGATCTTTTGTTTCGGAAGCCATGTTGTGAGTCCCCAATCAATGAGTGGCTTTCAAGGTAATTCACAATTTGTCTCTAATTATGCCCTCAAGTAGCTTACCTACAACCGAAGTTAGACTAATGGGCCTGTAATTACCTGGTACTTTTTGTCTCCTTTCTTGAAAATCGGTGTCACGTTAGCCTTTTCCAATCTGAAGGACGATGCCTTGTCGCAAGGACATATTGAATACAGTTGTGAGGGAGGAGAGTATTTCGCTCTTTGTTTCTTTCAGCAGAGTTGGATATACTTTGTCAGGTCCAGGACTTTTATTTGTTTTAAGTGAATGGAGAGCTTTAAGGACTTCATCGGTTGTTATTTCAAAATTAGGCAATGCATGCTCGAGATTTACAATAGTACTGGTGTTGGTGGTAGCGAGAGGAAGACTGTTAGTATTAAACACCGAGGAAAAGTAATTGTTTAAGAGGTTTGCAATGTGTTGGCTGTCAGTCACTAGTGCATCGTCGCTGTTTGTTAAAGGTCCAATACCACTTTTGATCGCCTTTCTGTTGTTTATGTAACTGAAGAAAGATTTCGGATTATTTTTACAGTTGGCTGCAATATTTTCTTCGTATCTACGCTTTGCCTGACCTACTAGTCTTTTTACTCGTCGCCTGGCATCATTATAAAGTCTAATGTTTTCGGGCGTGCTTTGTTCTTTCTTTAACCTGTAAAACAATTTTCTCTCATTGACTGATTGTTTAATTTCGCTATTAAACCACGGTGGGCTTTTATTAGTGTTAATTCGCTTCTCGCACAAGGGGACGAATGTGTTCTGCTGAGTGAGTAAGTGATTTTTAAGGCTTAGCCAGGCTTCCTCTACGTTGCCGTCATCTGATAGTTGTATTTCTGTTAGTTTTGTCAGTTTCTACGAAGTTAGCTCTTTTGAAATTGGGCACCTTTACTTTATTTTCAGTCACTGATGATTGAGCTTTAATGTCGACGCACTAATTTATGATCGCAAGAACCGAGGTGTTCTCCTACCGTGACACTACTGACTAGGTTATCTTGGGTTGTTATAACAAGGTCGAGTATATTATTTTGTCGAGTTGGCTCCAGAAACCATTTGGCTTAGATAATTTTCTTCTAGAAATTCGATCATTCTATGTGACTCGCCTTCTGTACCTGACAGTGTCGCCCAGTCGATATGGGGAGGTTAAAGTCTCCTAATATCAGTGAGTCGCTGTTATTAAGTGACTGCCTTAAGACGCTATACATTTCAAGGTCGTCATC
>NC_066558.1:2309175-2314175 GCF_024679095.1 Eriocheir sinensis
AAAAACACAAATAAATCTTCGTTATACTGTATTACATTACTATCGGTGAATTAAATTTATATATATATATATATATATATATATATATATATATATATATATATATATATATATATATATATATATATATATATATATATATATATACATATATATATATATATATATATATATATATATGTATATATATATATATATATATATATATATATATATATATATATATATATATATATATATATCTATATATATATATAAATATATATATAGTTGATAGAGGCTAAGAAAAATATTTCTAGCATAAGAAAGGTTTAGATAGTTGATCAGTTGCTAAGAATAAAACATTACAGCGTTAGAGAAATTTGCAGAAGAAAAAACTTAATAAATAAAAGGACGTTGTATATAGTTGATTCAGTTGCTTCGAAAAATATTTCAGCGGTAGAGAAATTTACGGAAGAAGCCTAATCAATAAAGAGGTGTTGAATCAAGAGGATAGCGTTTAGATACTTGATCAGTTGCTAAGAAAAATATTGCAGCGTTAGAGAAATTTACAAAAGAAGCCTATTAAATAAAAGGAGGTTGAAGGAAGAGGATAGCGTTTAGATAGTTGATCAGTTGCTAAGAGAAATATTGCAGCGTTAGAGAAATTTACACAAGAAAAAGCCTAATAAATAATAGTTGATCCAGTTGCTAAGAAAAATATTTCAGCGGTAGAGAAATTTACGGAAGAAGCCTAATAAATAAAAGGAGTTTGAAGGAAGACATAGCGTTTAGATAGTTCATCAGTTGCTAAGAAAAATATTGCAGCGTTAGAGAAATTTAAAGAAGAAAAAGCTTAATAAATAAAAGTAGGTTGAAGGAAGATGATAGCGTTAAGATAGTTGATAAGTTGCTAAGAAAAATATTGCAGCGTTAGAGAAATTTAAAGAAGAAAAAGCCTAATAAATAAAATCAGGTTGAAGGAAGATGATAGCGGTTAGATAGTTTATTAGTTGCTAAGAAAAATATTAATGCATTAGAGAAATTTAAAAAAGAAAAAGCCTTATAAATAAAAGTAAGTTGGAGGAAGATGATAGCTTTTAGATAGTTGATCAGTTGCTAAGAAAAATATTGCAGCGTTAGAGAAATTTAAAGAAGAAAAAGCCTAATAAATAAAATCAGGTTGAAGGAAGATGATAACGTTTAGATAGTTGATTAGTTGCTAAGAAAAATATTGCAGCGTTAGAGAAATTTAAAGAAGAAAAAGCCTAATAAATAAAAGGAGGCTGAAGTAAGAGGATAGCGTGTATATATATATATATATATATATATATATATATATATATATATATATATATATATATATATATATATATATATATATATATATATATATATATATATTATATATATATAGTTATATAAAATATTTCAGCTAGAGAAATTTACAGAAGAATCCTAATAAATAAAATGAGGTTGAAGGAAGAGGATATGTGTGTGTGTGTGTGTGTGTGTGTGTGTGTGTATATATATATATATATATATATATATATATATATATATATATATATATATATATATATATATATATATATATATAAATATATATATTATATATATATATATATTTATATATATATATATATATATATTTATATATATGTATATATATATATATATATATGTATATATATATATATGTTTTTATTTGTAGAGGTACAGTGTGTTAATTTAGATGCCGTTACGATGATAAAAGACAGTTAAGAAAAAACATATCGGACGGTTTTGGTGTGGAGTACGTTAATAATTCTTGGCGTACTGAAGAAAAAACAACAAATCTTCGTTATATATTTACATTATACGTTTAAAAATTAATATATATATATATATATATATATATATATATATATATGTATATATATATATATATATATATATATATATATATATATATATATATATATATATATATATATATATATATATATATATATATATATATATATATATATATATATATATATATATATATATATATATATATAGTTGATTCAGAGGCTAAGAAAAATATTTCATCTGTAGAGAAATTTATTTAAGAAGCCTAATAAATAAAAGAAGGTTGAAGGAAGAGGATAGCGTTTAGATAGTTGATCAGTTGCTAAGAAAAAAACATTACAGCGTTAGAGAAATTTGCAGAAGAAAAAACTTAATAAATAAAAGGACGTTGTATATAGTTGATTCAGTTGCTTCAAAAAATATTTCAGCCGTAGAGAAATTTACGGAAGAAGCCTAATCAATAAAGAGGTGTTGAATCAAGAGGATAGCGTTTAGATACTTGATCAGTTGCTAAGAAAAATATTGCAGCGTTAGAGAAATTTACAAAAGAAGCCCATTAAATAAAAGGAGGTTGAAGGAAGAGGATAGCGTTTAGATAGTTGATCAGTTGCTAAGAGAAATATTGCAGCGTTAGAGAAATTTACACAAGAAAAAGCCTAATAAATAATAGTTGATCCAGTTGCTAAGAAAAATATTTCAGCGGTAGAGAAATTTACGGAAGAAGCCTAATAAATAAAAGGAGTTTGAAGGAAGACATAGCGTTTAGATAGTTGATCAGTTGCTAAGAAAAATATTGCAGCGTTAGAGAAATTTAAAGAAGAAAAAGCTTAATAAATAAAAGTAGGTTGAAGGAAGATGATAGCGTTAAGATAGTTGATCAGTTGCTAAGAAAAATATTGCAGCGTTAGAGAAATTTAAAGAAGCAAAAGCCTAATAAATAAAATCAGGTTGAAGGAAGATGATAGCGTTAAGATAGTTGATAAGTTGCTAAGAAAAATATTGCAGCTTTAGAGAAATTTAAAGAAGAAAAACCTTATAAATAAAATCAGGTTGAAGGAAGATGATAGCGTTAAGATAGTTGATAAGTTGCTAAGAAAAATATTGCAGCGTTAGATAAATTTAAAGAAGCAAAAGCCTTATAAATAAAAGTAAGTTGAAGGAAGATGATAGGTTTTAGATAGTTGATCAGTTGCTAATAAAAATATTGCAGCGTTAGAGAAATTTAAAGAAGAAAAAGCCTAATAAATAAAATCAGGTTGAAGGAAGATAATAACGTTTAGATAGTTGATTAGTTGCTAAGAAAAATATTGCAGCGTTAGAGAAATTTAAAGAAGAAAAAGCCTAATACATAAAAGGAGGCTGAAGTAAGAGGATAGCGTATATATATATATATATATATATATATATATATATATATATATATATATATATATATATATATATATATATTGCTAAGTAAAAATATTTCAGCGGTAGAGAAATTTACAGAAGAATCCTAATAAATAAAATGAAGTTGAAGGAAGAGGATAGTGTGTGTGTGTGTGTATATATATATATATATATATATATATATATATATATATATATATATATATATATATATATATATATATATATATATATATATATATATATATATATATATATATATATATTACTAAATCTTTTTTTTCATTATTTTGAAGGTCCATTTTTCCTTGCAATCTTTTATTTGTTTTTTATATTGACTTTCACTTATTTTAATACTGCCCGATGTGTTTCGTCTTCCGTCGCCACTTGTGTAAATTTAGAGGCCGTTACGATGATAAAAGACAGTTAAAAAAAACATATCGGACAGTTTTGGTGTGGAGGACTTTAATAATTCTTGGCCGGACTGAAGAATAAAACACAAATAAATCTTCCTTATACTGGATTACATTACGTACGGTGAATTAAAATATATATATATATATATATATATATATATATATATATATATATATATATATATATATATATATATATATATATATATATATATATATATATATATATATATATATATATATATATATATATATATATATCTATATATATATATATATATATATATATATATATATTTATATATAAAGAAGCCTAATAAATAAAAGAAGGTTGAAGGAAGAGGATAGCGTTTAGATAGTTGATCAGTTGCTAAGAAAAAAACATTACATCGTTAGAGAAATTTACAGAAGAAAAAACTTAATAAATAAAAGGACGTTGTATATAGTTGATTCAGTTGTTTGAAAATATTTCAGCGGTAGAGAAATTTACGGAAGAAGCCTAATCAATAAAGAGGTGTTGAATCAAGAGGATAGCGTTTAGATACTTGATCAGTTGCTAAGAAAAATATTGCAGCGTTAGAGAAATTTAAAGAAAAAAAGCCTAATAAACAAAAGGAAGTTGAAGGAAGAGGATAGCGTATATATATATATATATATATATATATATATATATATATATATATATATATATATATATATATATATATATATATATATATATATATATATATAGAAAATTATTTCAGAGGTAGATAAATATAAAGAAGAAGCCTAATAAATAAAAGGATGTTGAAGGAAGAGGATTGCGTTAAGATAGTTGATCAGTTGCTAAGAGAAATATTGCAGTGTTAAGGAAATGTACAGAAGAAAAAGCCTAATAAATAAAAGGAGGTTAAAGGAAAGAAGCGTATATATATATATATATATATATATATATATATATATATATATATATATATATATATATATATATATATATATATATATATATATATATATATATATATATATATATATATATATAGTTATTCGAGTTGCTAAGAAAAACATTTCAGATGTAGAGAAATTTACAAAAGAAGCCTATTAAATAAAAGGAGGTTGAAGGAAGAGGATAGCGTTTAGATAGTTGATCAGTTGCTAAGAGAAATATTGCAGCGTTAGAGAAATTTACACAAGAAAAAGCCTAATAAATAATAGTTGATCCAGTTGATAAGAAAAATATTTTCAGCAGAGAAATTTACTCAACCTAATAAATAAAAGGAGTTTGAAGGAAGACATAGCGTTTAGATAGTTGATCAGTTGCTAAGAAAAATATTGCAGCGTTAGAGAAATTTAAAGAAGAAAAAGCTTAAGAAATAAAAGTAGGTTGAAGGAAGATGA
>NC_066558.1:2331675-2334175 GCF_024679095.1 Eriocheir sinensis
GGGGCTGAGGATGTGTGTTTGTGTGTGTGTGTGTGTGTGTGTGTGTGTGTGTGTGGGGAGAGAGGAGCAAAGGGGCGTGTGTGTGTGTGTTTGTGTGTGTTTGTTTTGGGTTGTGTGTGTGTGTGTGTGTGTGTGTGTGTGTGTGTGTGTGTGTGTGTGTGTGTGTGTGTGTGTGTGTGTTTTCATTGTTCAGACTACTACTACTACTACTACTACTACTACTACTACTACTGTAATGATAATGATAATGACGAGTTGGGTTGAAATATACTGCACTTCATCACACACACACACACACACACACACGCACACACACACACACACAGGCCACAAGGGTCATTAAGGTCGGTAATCCTATGTTAATGTATAGCAGAATGGCCCTTACGTGCACATTAGAGGTTCTGGTGGAGCACTTTCCCGCCCCTTCAATAACAGGTGTATCAAAGGACCCAATTTACCTGTCCTAATTAAGGGGATTATCGACGTTATTATTATTACTATTATTATTATTATTATTATTATTACGTATTATTATTATTATTATTATCTTTATTATTGTTATTATTATTATTATTATTATTATTATTATTATTATTATTATTATTATTATTATTATTATTATTATTATTATTATTATCATTATCATTATTATTATTGTTGTTGTTGTAATTGGGGGCGGGAGGGGGTGGGTGAGAGAGAGAGAGATGAAATAGACCACAGGAAGACAAATAACAGGAAACCAATAAAGAAAAAAAAAAGAGAAAGTGAGAGAAAAAAAAGAGGGAGAGAGAAAGAGGTACAAAGGGAGAGAGAAAAGAACTGAAACAACTCCATTTCCTGAGAGAGAGAGAGAGGCCTCCCACAGAGTCTCCTGCCTGCGAATGGTGGCCAGCTTCCTCGACAGAAAAGGGCGGCTCCTGTTCTTTAAGGCCCAGACCCGGCCTTACCTGGAGTATGCTGCCCTCTCTTGGATGTCGCGTGCTGCCTCGCCATCCAGAGACGGGCACTGCGACTGGTGGATGCGGCAGACCCCCCAACCGGACCGGAAACTCTCAGCTCCGTCGACTCCCTTTAACAGCGCAGGGACGTGGCTGTGGTGCTTCACAAGGCACAAGTGCAGGGAGTGCCGCGCCTGGCGGGCCTTTACGCCAACCTCCGAGAGTCACCACGCGGGTTGCGACAACGGTGCCATCCCGTGGTGACGCTGTGGAGGTGCCGCGTTCCCGTACCAGCCAGCACCAACGTACCTTTGCGGAAGAGTCTGCCGGATGTGGAACATGTTCACGGCCAAACATCCGGGACATCAACACACAAAAATAAAACTGTCGGCCCACCACTGGAGGGGCTCACCCCCCACTCCACTGACACTCGTGGTGGAGCAGTGATGCTTGAGAGCAGTGTATACATACATGTATTCTGTATTACATGTTTTTTTATATATATTTTATTCCGCTCTTTGAATAGGCAGCACACGGCAGTGCACCTTTGTGTATGTACATATTATATTTGTATCTGTTGAGAGAGAGAGAGTATAGTCATCCGCTTATGTGATTTTTTCCATATCTCCTTTTATCTATCTATCTGTCTGTATCTGTCCGTCTATCTTCTTTAGTTCCTTTATCCTCTTTTATTCATCCTCTTACACTTTGTTACCTGTTTGATAAAGTTGATCTCTCTCTCTCTCTCTCTCTCTCTCTCTCTCTCTCTCTCTCTCTCTCTCTCTCTCTCTCTCTCTCTCTCTCTCTCTATATCTATATATTAATCTTTGTTTTCTCGTTTCTCATTCTCATTTTTTCTTCCTAATCTCTCTGTGTTGTCTTGTTTTTTTCTTTATTTTTTCGTTTTTTTATATTTCCTTCCCTTCCCTTCTCCTTCCCTGCACTTCCCATATCCTCTCTTCCTCTCCCCTTCTCTCTCTTATTCCCTTCACTTTCTCTCCCTTCTCCTCTTCCCCTTCCTTCTCATATTACTTTCCCTTCCCTTCCCTTCTCCCTCCCTTCACTTCCCATTTACTCCCTTCCTCTCCCTTCTTTCTCTTCTATTCCCTCTATTTCCTCTCCCTTCTCCCCCTTCTCCTCTTCCCCTTCCTTCTCATATTATAATCCCTTCCCTTCCCTTCTCCCTCCCTTCACTTCTCATTTGCTCTCTTCCTCTCCCTTCTCTCTCTCCTATTCCTTCTACTTCCTCTCCCTTCTCCCCCTTCTCCTCTTCCCCTTCCTTCTCATATTACTTTCCCTTCCCTTCCCTTCTCCCTCCCTTCACTTCTCATTTGCTCTCTTCCTCTCCCTTCTCTCCTATTCCTTCTACTTCCTCTCCCTTCTCCCCCTTCTCCTCTTCCCTCCCTTCTCATATTCTCCCTTAATTCCCATCCATCATTTTCCCACTTACTGTCCCTTCCTTTCCCTTCCCTTCCCTTCCCTTCCCTCCTTCGCTTCCTTCCTTCCTTCCCTCCCTTCCTTCCTTCCTCCCTCCCCCAGGACGTCACACAGGTAAACAGCCT
>NC_066558.1:2341675-2344175 GCF_024679095.1 Eriocheir sinensis
TCTCTTTTTTCGTCCATCGTTTGTGGGTGTTTTTTATGTCTTTTTTGTGTGTTTTTTCTCCTGCTTGATTATGATTGTATTATTGTTTGTTTTAATGTGTTTTTTTCTCCTCTGTTTCTGTTTTGTTTTTATGTCTGTTTTTTATGTGTTTTTTTTCTCTCCTTTGATACACTGATTATTTTTGTTGATGTTCCTTTTAATGTCTTTTTCTCCTGTTTTTTATGTGTTTTTTTCCTCCTTTGATTCAGTGTTTGATTATATTTGTTTTTCATTGTTTTTTTAATGTTTTTTTTTCTCCTGTTTGTTTTTGTCTATTTTTTCTTTGATTTTCTTCTTGATCAATTATCAGTGTTTTTCTCTGTTTTTCTCTTCACTCGTCTATTGTTTCTTTGTCTTTTATCCATTTCCTTTATTCTTGTTTGTTTATCTGCCTGTGTTTAATTTTTTTTTTTCATTATCTTTCTTTTTTCTCATTTACTGTCCTATTTATTTTTCTCTTCTTTCTCATTTATCATATTTATTCCTCTTGTTCTTTGTTTTCTCTCATTTAGTCTTTATTTATTTTTCTCTTCTTTCTCATTTATCATATTTATTCCTCTTGTTCTTTGTTTTCAACCATTTAGTCTTTATTTATTTTTCTCTTCTTTCTCAATTATTATATTTATTCCTCTTGTTTATTCCTGTCCTATGTATTGGAAAGCTCTATTTGCATTTTGGAATTGAATAACACGCCGATAAAAATAAGTAAGAAAAAAAAGATAGAGAAAAAGTTAAAGATAGTATATAGAAACAGATAGAGATGAAAAGATTAGTAGAAAGCTAAATAGATAGAGAGATAGTAAGATAAAAAGGTTACATACACACACACACACCACACATTAATCTCACCTGGCCATCTAGTCAACTAATTACAGGTACAGACTCATTAGCATCCAATTTTTTTGACCAGGTACTGTGAATGTATTTATATTCCACGTTAAATGGAGTGTGTGTGTGTGTGTGTGTGTGTGTGTGTGTGTGTGTGTGATTGTGAGGGTGATAAGTCTGTGTGTGATTGTATTTCTGTGTGTGTGTGTGTGTGTGTGTGTGTGTGTGTGTGTGTGTGTGTGTGTGTGTGTGTGTGTGTGATTGTGAGGGATGAGTCTGTGTGTGTGTCTGTGTGTGTGTGTGTGTGTGTGTGTGTGTGTGTGTGTGTGTGTGGGTGTGATTGTGAGGGTGATAAGTCTGTGTGTGATTGTATTTCTGTGTGTGTGTGTGTGTGTGTGTGTGTGTGTGTGTCTGATTGTGAGGGTGATAAGTCTGTGTGTGATTGTATTTGTGTGTGTGTGTGTGTGTGTGTGTGTGTGTGTGTGTGTGTGTGTGTGTGTGTGTGTGTGTGTGTGTGTGTGTGTGTGTGTGTGTGTGTAGGAGGGAGAGATAAGTCCGTGTGTGTGTGTATTTGTGTGTGTGTGTGTGTGTGTGTGTGTGTGTGTGTGTGTGTGTGTGTGTGTGTGTGTGTGTGTGTGTGTGTGTTTTAAAGACATGCACATATTAATATTCGCGTGTGTCTGTTTGGTTATTTAAATGCAAATGCTCATATTTTCGTGTGTGTGTGTGTGTGTGTGTGTGTGTGTGTGTGTGTGTGTCTGTGTGTGTCTGTGTGTGTGTGTGTGTGTGTATTGCTTTCTGTTTTAAGTGGAATAACTCAATATAAACAACCTCGGCCTGGAAAAGAGAGAAAGAAAGAAATTAATATATAGAAAAAAAATATTAATGTAAAAAGAGAAAGAGAGAAAATAATGAAGGTGAAAGAAAATAACATTGAAATAAATAAAAGAAAGAGAAAAATAGAATGTAAGAGATCAAAAAAAACTAAAAAAGAGAAATGAAAAGACTCAGAAAAATATATATGTCAAAGATTTAAACAGTGAAATATTTAAAAAGGAAAGAAAAAAAATAGTTGAAAAAGAAAAGGAAAATAAGGTTGAAAAAATATCATGGAGAGGAAAAAGGATAAAAAAAGAAAAAAAAAGGAAAAGAGAAAGAAAAACACTGAGATCGAAAGAATAATAACAAAAAAAGAGAAATGAAAAGACTGAGAAAAATATATTATGTCGAAGTTAAACAGTGAAATATTAAAGAAAAAGAAAGGAAAAAAAGAAAAAAAGAAAAGAAAAGGAAAATAAGGTTGAAAGAATATTAATAAGAGGAAAAAAGGAGTAGAAAGTAAAGAATAAACAGAAATAAAGGACAGAAAAGAGAGAAAAAATAATGAAAAGAAAGGAGGGAAAGAAGATTAAAAGAATGAGGAGGAAACGAAAAAAAGGAAAAGAGAGAGAAAAGAAAACAAAAATAAGTGACAAAAAGGAAAAAAAGGAAGAAAACTATAAAAAAACGAGAAACGAGAAAGAAAAAAGAAAGAAAAAGAAATGAATAAAAAGATTGAAATTAATGAAAAAATAAGAAATACAAAAAATAGATATGGAAAAAAAGAAGAAAAGAAAACAATGAAAAAACGAGA
>NC_066558.1:2356675-2359175 GCF_024679095.1 Eriocheir sinensis
TGTTGTTGTTATTGTTTTTGGAGGAGAAGAAGGAAAGGAGAATGAGGAGGAGGAGGAGGAGGAAGAGGAAGAAGAGAGGGAGGAAAGGAGGAAGGAAAGGAAAAGAAAAGAAGAATTAGAAAAGAAAAAGAAAGGAGGAAACGAGAGAGAGAGAGAGAGAGAGAGAGAGAGAGAGAGAGAGAGAGAGAGAGAGAGAATTAAAGCCTCTACATTGTACGCGTCTCAGTCCTGTTTGACATTTCATGAATATATTAATGTGTCCTCCTCCCCCTCCTCCTCCTCTTCCTCCTCCTCCTCCTCCTCCTCCTCCTTGTCGTTCTTCTCCCATTCACAACCATTCTATCTCTCTCAGTTTTCCTCCTCCTCCTCCTCCTCCTCCTCTTCCTCCTCCTCCTCCTCCTCAGTCAGTAGTTAGCGCACAGAGTATCAATAGCTTCAAGTCTTCATTGGATAAGTACTTCTGGGATATAAGATTATACTGACCCTTCTTCGCATGTTTTCAGACAGATTGCAGCAAGACGTCAACCTAAATCCATATTATTCTCCCCCACAACCTAGATTGCAAGTATCGTAAGTTAACAATAGAGTAAAGCAACAGTTAATGTCCGCATGACAGGTGGAGTGAGGTGTGGGTGCAGTAAGGTGACAGGTTACTGGTGCGTGCCTAGTACCGCCGGTAAAACGAGGATCAAGCCTCCACCTGTGCCCCTGAAACTACACCTCACCCATCGTGAGTATTAGGGGGGATTCTGAGGCTGCCCTGTGCAGGTCACTCGGCCGCTTCCAGCCTCCCTGTGTTTCTATGTTCTTATGTTCTTATGTAATGAAGCCATTTTCCCCCACAGCTTAGGTTACCAGTAGTGTAAGTTAAGGGTAGTAATTTCCTCTTATTTCTCTCTTTACTGTAAAATTTCCATGTCCCTTTCTTCCTTAAAGGTACATGGTGTTCTCTTCTAACTATTTCCTGCCGGCACGTTGCCGGAGGGAGAGGTGGGTGGGGAGGAGCCTTCATCTTTCCTGTCCTGTCCTGCCACACGTAGATGACTAGTAGTAGCGGTAGTAAACAGACACCCTCGCCATAGACCGATAGGTCTTCTGGTGTCTGTTCTTCCTATGTATTCCTATGTATTCCTCCTCCTCCTCCTCCTCCTCCTCCTCTCACCTTTTCTCTCCAATGCTATCTTATTTTCACACCTCTTTCTGGACCTCTCCTCCTCCTCCTCCTCCTCCACCTCCACCTCCACCTACACCTCCTCCTCCTCCTCCTCCTCCTCCTCCTTCTCTTTTTTCCCTTCAGTTTCCTCCCTTCCTCTTATCAGCTCTCCTCCTCCTCTTCTTCCTCTTCTTCTTCTTCTTCCTCCTCCTGCCCCTTCTGTCTTTTCGCTTGTCCTTTTGTTCTTCCTGTCTTCCTCATCTTCCTTGTCTTCCTGTCTTCCTCATCTTCCTTGTCTTCCTTGTCTTCCTTGTGATTTTTCTTCTAATTGTTTTATTATTTTCTTTTTTCTTCTCTTTTTCCTTTTCTTCTTCGAGTTCATCTTCTTCCTCTTCTTTTACTTCTCTTTCTCCTTTTCTTCTTCTTCTTCTTCTTTTTCTTCTTCTTCTTCGTCTTCTTCCAATTCTTATTTTTATTCTTTTTCGTTTTTATTTGTTTTTCTTCCTTCGGTACCTCCTCCTCCTCCTCCTCCTTTTCCTCCTCGCTCTATCTCTAATTTCCCTCTTCGATTGTATCTCTCTTGTAACGCCCACACTAATCTCTCTCTCTCTCTCTCTCTCTCTCTCTCTCTCTCTCTCTCTCTCTCTCTCTCTCTCTCTCTCTCTCTCTCTCGTAATGATGATAAAGAGAGGATCTGAGGAAGAGAGAGGATGTATGTGTGTGTGTGTGTGTGTGTGTGTGTGTGTGTGTGTGTGTGTGTGTGATTGGTTCATTAGAATTTTGGTTTTGTATAGGGTATTGATTCTCTCTCTCTCTCTCTCTCTCTCTCTCTCTCTCTCTCTCTCTCTCTCTCTCACCTTTCTTCCCTTCTCTTACTTCCTCTCTTTCCCTCCTTTTTCTCTTCCTTTCTCTCCTTTTCCTCCCTCTCTTCTTTCCTTCTCTCCGTATCATGTTTTTATCTTTCTCTCTCTCTCTCTCTCTCTCTCTCTCTCTCTCTCTCTCTCTCTCTCTCTCTCTCTCTCTCTCTCTCTCTCTCTCTCTCTCTCTCTCTCTCTCTCTCTCTCTCTCTCTCCTTCTCCTCCTCCTCCTCCTCCTCCTCCTCCTCCTCCTCCAATATGGCGACTCAAACTACGTGGAACGAAACGAAACTTTATGAATTAAAGATAATTTGAAACACCAAGAAGAGGAGGGAGAGGAGGAGGAGGAGGACGAGGAGGAGGAGGAGGAGGAGGGGGAGGAGGAAGAGGAGGAGGAGGCGTAACGGAAAAAAATAATGAGTGAAAAAAAGGGGCAGGAGGAAGAAGAAGAAGAAGAAGAAGAAGAAGAAGAAGAAAGTACGAAAACTGG
>NC_066558.1:2366675-2369175 GCF_024679095.1 Eriocheir sinensis
ATGATTAGACTACACTGTTGGATATACAAGTTGTTCCGTCGTGTGCTGGTATGGTAGATATCGATGCAAATGTTCTGTTTACGATTCAAATACGACTTGTATGGTAGATATCGATGCAAATCTTCTGTTTACGGTTTAAATACGACTTGTATGGTAGATTATCGATGCAAATCTTGTGTTTACGATTCAAATACGACTTGTATGGTAGATTATCGATGCATATCTTCTGTTTACGATTCAAATACGACTTGTATGGTAGATTATCGATGCAGATCTTGTGTTTACGATTCAAATACGACTTGTATGGTAGATATCGATGCAGATCTGTTTACGGTTCAAATACGACTTGTATGGTAGATCGATGCAGATCTTGTGTTTACGATTCAAATACGACTTGTATGGTAGATTATCGATGCAGATCTTGTGTTTACGATTCAAATACGACTTGTATGGTAGATATCGATGCAGATCTGTTTACGGTTCAAATACGACTTGTATGGTAGATCGATGCAGATCTTGTGTTTACGATTCAAATACGACTTGTATGGTAGATTATCGATGCAAATCTTGTGTTTACGATTCAAATACGACTTGTATGGTAGATTATCGATGCAGATCTTGTGTTTACGATTCAAATACGACTTGTATGGTAGATTATCGATGCATATCTTCTGTTTACGATTCAAATACGACTTGTATGGTAGATTATCGATGCAGATCTTGTGTTTACGATTCAAAACGACTTGTATGGTAGATTATCGATGCAGATCTTTTGTTTACGATTCAAATACGACTTCTATGGTAGATTATCGATGCAAATCTTTTGTTTACGATTCAAATACGACTTGTATGGTAGATATCGATGCAAATGTTCTGTTCACGGTTCAAATACGACTTGTATGGTAGATTATCGATGCAAATGTTCTGTTCACGGTTCAAATACGACTTGTATGGTAGATTATCGATGCAAATGTTCTGTTCACGGTTCAAATACGACTTGTATGGTAGATTATCGATGCAAATGTTCTGTTCACGGTTCAAATACGACTTGTATGGTAGATTATCGATGCAGATCTTCTGTTTACGGTTCAAATACGACTTGTATGGTAGATTATCGATGCAGATCTTGTGTTTACGATTCAAATACGACTTGTATGGTAGATTATCGATGCAGATCTTCTGTTTACGATTCAGATACGACTTGTATGGTAGATTATCGATGCAAATCTTGTGTTTACGATTCAAATACGACTTGTATGGTAGATTATCGATGCATATCTTCTGTTTACGATTCAAATACGACTTGTATGGTAGATTATCGATGCAGATCTTGTGTTTACGATTCAAATACGACTTGTATGGTAGATATCGATGCAGATCTGTTTACGGTTCAAATACGACTTGTATGGTAGATCGATGCAGATCTTGTGTTTACGATTCAAATACGACTTGTATGGTAGATTATCGATGCAGATCTTGTGTTTACGATTCAAATACGACTTGTATGGTAGATATCGATGCAGATCTGTTTACGGTTCAAATACGACTTGTATGGTAGATCGATGCAGATCTTGTGTTTACGATTCAAATACGACTTGTATGGTAGATTATCGATGCAAATCTTGTGTTTACGATTCAAATACGACTTGTATGGTAGATTATCGATGCAGATCTTGTGTTTACGATTCAAATACGACTTGTATGGTAGATTATCGATGCATATCTTCTGTTTACGATTCAAATACGACTTGTATGGTAGATTATCGATGCAGATCTTGTGTTTACGATTCAAAAACGACTTGTATGGTAGATTATCGATGCAGATCTTTTGTTTACGATTCAAATACGACTTCTATGGTAGATTATCGATGCAAATCTTTTGTTTACGATTCAAATACGACTTGTATGGTAGATATCGATGCAAATGTTCTGTTCACGGTTCAAATACGACTTGTATGGTAGATTATCGATGCAAATGTTCTGTTCACGGTTCAAATACGACTTGTATGGTAGATTATCGATGCAAATGTTCTGTTCACGGTTCAAATACGACTTGTATGGTAGATTATCGATGCAAATGTTCTGTTCACGGTTCAAATACGACTTGTATGGTAGATTATCGATGCAGATCTTCTGTTTACGGTTCAAATACGACTTGTATGGTAGATTATCGATGCAGATCTTGTGTTTACGATTCAAATACGACTTGTATGGTAGATTATCGATGCAGATCTTCTGTTTACGATTCAGATACGACTTGTATGGTAGATTATCGATGCAAATCTTGTGTTTACGATTCAAATACGACTTGTATGGTAGATTATCGATGCAGATCTTCTGTTTACGATTCAAATACGATGGCTTGAGATTTTTTATATACACAAACACTCAAATATATCACTGAAAATATAAAAGTTGATCTTCACGCAATCACGAACTCACAATGCGCTGGTGCCACATCTACATTCACGAGTGGACAGACGGAATGGAACGGACGATA
>NC_066558.1:2371675-2374175 GCF_024679095.1 Eriocheir sinensis
GAGAGAAGAGAGAGAGAGAGAGAGAGAATGACAGGTTCTGATTGGCTTGAAATGTGACGGTGAGTGACAGATGAGAGAGAGAGAGAGAGAGAAATCACTCTGTCTTTCACTATCACCTCTCTCTCTCTCTCTCTCTCTCTCTCTCTCTCTCTCTTGAAACTCAAAGTAAAGATAATTTGATTGTGATTTTAAGATTTCACGATTCCAGGCCATTCCCAGCCATTCCAGTCCCTCCTTCCTTCCTTCCTTCCTTCCTTCTTCCTTCCTTTCTTTTTTCTTCTTTCCTTCCTTCCTTCCTTTCTTTCTTCCTTCCTTTCTTTTTTTCTTCCTTCCTTCCTTCCTTCCTTCCTTCCTCTCTTCCTTCCTTCCTTCCTTCGTTTCCTTCTTCCTTATCTCCTTCTATTTCTTTTCTTTTCATTTTACTTTTTCTCTTCCATTCCAGTCCTTTCCTTCCTTCCTTCCTTCCTTTCCTTCCTTCCTTCCTTCCTTCCTCTTCTTGTCTCATTTCTTTCCCTTTTTTTTCTCCTTTTCCTCTTCCTTCCTTTCCTTCCTTCCTTCCTTTTCATTTCTTTCTCTTCCATTCTACTTTCCTCTTCCTCTCTCTCCTCTTCCTTGCTTCCCTCTAATTCCTGATTCCTGATTCCATATTCCCAGAAGCATTTTTAAACCACACTCACGTCATTCCAGTCCTCAAATTCCCACTATTCCTGCTATTCCTGTTGCTGCCTTTCCATTCCAACCGGTTCCTACAATTCCTACTTTTTGAGGGGTCGGTGGCTGAGTGTTCCAGGTGGTCGTAGTGGGTTTCAATAAGAACCGTGTTCGATACCCTCTCGCGGCCACATGCTTGGATTTTTGAGAGAGAGAGAGAGAGAGAGAGATGTATTTCTCTGTCTCTCTCTCTCTAATGAAGGCGTTAAAAGAAAAAGATAATTACTGTTCTCTTATTAGTATCGAGAGAGAGAGAGAGAGAGAGAGAGGGAGAGGGCAGGTGCGTGTTTTAGAAAGAAAAAACCCAAATAATTTAGTCCTTTCATGAGGAAATTTATATATATATATATCTATAAATAATGATAATAATAATAATAATAATAATATTTTTTTCTCTATCTCTTTCTCTCTCTCTCTCTCTCTCTCTCTCCTCCTCCTCTCCTTCTCCCTCTCTCTCCTCCTCTCCTCCTCCTCCTTCCTCCTCCTTCCTCTCCTTCCTCCTCCTCCTCCTCCTCCTCCTCCTCCTCCTCCTCCTCCTCCTCCTCCTCCTCCTCCTCCTCCTCCCTCTCCTCCTCCTCCTCTCTCTCTCTCTAAACAAAAAAAGTCTCTCTCTCTCTCTCTCTCTCTCTCTCTCTCTCTCTCTCTCGAGGGCGGAGGCCAGAGGGCAGACATCAAAGAGAGAGAAGTCAAGGCGAATATCTTATCATTGAAGGTTATGGAGGAGGAGGAGGAGGAGGAGGAGGAGGAGGAGGAGGAGGTAAAAATAAAAAAAATGAAAAATAAAAATATACATGAAGGAAAAAATATGAAAAAAAAAATGGTGGTGTTGATTGTGATTTTTTTTTTACATCCCAGCCTATTGCGCCGTTAGGCTTCCTCACTGATGGGTCCTGATGGTCGCCCCAGCCCGTTGTGGCGCAGGCAAGTGTTTATAGTGGCGCCGTCTTGCATTGGCTCATACTGTCCCCCGGAGGTCATCTTTGAGTCTGTCCTTGGAGAGGTTATCTAGAGTGCGGGTTGATAGGTGGTCTTCAGGGCAACATAAGAACATAAGAACGTAAGGAGTCTGCAAGAGGCCGGTTGGTCTACACAAGGCAGCTCCTGTACACTCCACCCCACCTTGCCTCACCATCCTTGGCTTTATCTAACCTCTTCTTGAATGTATCTACGGTATTGGCACCCACAACATGGCTCCCAAGGCTGTTCCATTCGTCCACCACTCTATTGGAGAACTAATTCTTGCCTGTCTTTGTTGAATCTGAATTTGTCTAACTTAAAACCATTGCATTGGTAGTCTTAGGCCACTCGGCGGTGACTGAAAAATCCCAGCTGTGTAACGGCCAGGATTCGAACCGACGTCCCTCCTGGATCTCCCGAACGCGACGCCGGCACGCTACCACTCAGCCAATGGTGGTGGTGGTGGTGATGTCTCGAGGGAAACAAAAAACTTCCCTAACTCATCTCCTAACGTCACCTCCCATCCCTTCACACACACACACACACACACACACACACACACACTCAGACACAAAGGCATTCCAATCCTTCTCTATAGACGATCCAGCCCTCCGCTTAACCCTCTTCGATTCCTTATACAAACTGAAGGCGGATTTGATTTCACTTTCTCCTCCTTGTTTCACCTTAATTAGATTTCACCTGAGTTTTAATCAAGGTAATTGCCATGTGTTTTTTGGCCAGGTAAACTGATAATGTGTGTGTGTGTGTGTGTGTGTGTGTGTGTGTGTGTGTGTGTGTGTGTGTGTGTGTGTGTGTGTGATGGAAGGGAAGG
>NC_066558.1:2381675-2406675 GCF_024679095.1 Eriocheir sinensis
ACACACACACACACACACACACACACACAGACACACACACACACACACACACACACACACACACACACACACACACACACACACACACACACACACACACACACACACACACACACACACACACACACACACACACACACACACACACACACACACACACACACACACACACACACACACACACACACACACACACACACACACACACACACACACACACATACACACACACACACACACACACACACACACACACACACACACACACACACACACACAGACACACACACACGCACTCACATAGATGTAGAAATATTCAAGGTGAAGTAAAATTGAATCCATAGATAAATATTGGTTTTGGTTTTCATCTTCGTGGAGGAGGAGGAGGAGGAGGAAGAGGAGGAGGAGGAGGAGGAGGAGGAGGAGAAGAGAAGCATAACTGGAGAAAAAAGTGTAGGTGGTGACAGAAAAAAAAAAAAAAGAAGGAGGAGGAGAAGAAAAAGGAAGACTGGAAGACGAGGAGGAGGAGGAAGAGGAGGAGGAGGAGGAGTGCTATAACTGGAGAGAGAGAAAAAAAGGGAGAGCTGGTGACAGGAAAAGGAGGAGGAGGAGAAATTGGAGGAGGAGGAGGAGGAGGAGGAGGAGGAAGAAGAAAAAAAGGAGGAAAGTGAGAGAAAATTTGATCACCCTGTATGTGTGTGTGTGTGTGTGTGTGTGTGTGTGTGTGTGTGTGTTAAAGTAGAGCGCGTAAGATCAATTTAAGCCCCTCTTCCTGTCTGTCTGTCTGTCTGTCTGTTTATATCTGTATGTATGTATGTATGTATATATGTGTGTATGTGCGTGTGTATGAATTTGTATGTGTTTGTGTTTGTGTGTGTGTGTGTGTGTGTGTGTGTGTGTGTGTGTGTGTGTGTGAACCAGGGTTGAAGGGGGGGGGGGTCGGAGGGGGCGTGCCACAGACTAAATTATTATACAGAGACAGACAGACAGACATTATATTTGTTTCTGTATATATTTTTTGTCTTTTTTGTTTTTTGTTTTCTTTGTTTTTTGTTTTGTTTTTCGTGTCAGGTGTTTTATTTTTATTTTTTGCCTTTCTCTTTTTCTTTATCTCTTTTCCTCCCAGGTTTTAATTTTTCTTTATTTTTTCTTTATTTTTTTCTTTGTCCTTGTTTATCATTCGTGTACCATCCTTTTCTTGTTTGTCTTACTTCCTTTCTTTCTTTATTTATCTCTTCCATTATCTGTAGTTATCCTTCCCTTTCTCTCTCTCTTTCTCTGTCTCTCTCTCCCTTCACTTCCTGTCTTCATATAAGTTGACATAATATTGAAGAGGTTGATTTATTGGCATAGTCTCCCTTTATTCAGTCGTTTTCTTCGGTGGTTGTTATAGTAAAGAAAACGAGGTCATTAAAGGGTAGACTAGGGACTTTATATATGTCTGTATGTCTTTGTAGCTATACGTCAGTTTGGGATTCAGTTTTCATTTCATTGATAAAAATTAGATCTCTCTCTCTCTCTCTCTCTCTCTCTCTCTCTCTCTCTCTCTCTCTCTCTCTCTCTCTCTCTCTCTCTCTCTCTCTCTCTCTCTCTCTCTCTCTCTCTCTCTCTCTCTCTCTCACGAAAAAAAAAATTAAAACCACATAAATTCATTTCTGCATCAAATTTATTACGTTTTTTAACACATAACATAACACAACCTTGATAAAATGTCTTTTTAACCTTCCCGTGGCTATAGGGTTCACAATACAGGGTAATAGAGGCTGAATTTGACCTTTAATACTATCGGTGGGAAATGGTGAGAGATGATTGGCTGACAGACTGGCTGGCTACCTTCACGCACGCCAAAGTCGATGCTGATTGGTCGAGGCGCTCAGGTGTTGATGACGTCACTAGTTGGTCGATACCTTTTTCTCTCTCTCTCTCTCTCTCTCTCTCTCTCTCTCTCTCTCTCTCTCTCTCTCTCTCTCTCTCTCTCGTTTGTGTGTTTTTCTGATTGTCGTTTTGAAGTACAAGAAGAGGATCAAGAGGAGGAGGAGGAGGAAGAGGAGAAGAAGAAGAAGAAGAAGAAGAAGAAGAAGAAGAAGAAGAAGGTACGAAGAAAGTGTAATAAGACAAGAAGATGAAGAGGAAGACAAGAGGAAGAAGAAGAAAGAGGAAGAAAAGAAAATGGAAGTGTGGGAAGAGAAGAAGAGGAAGGAAGAGGAGGAGGAGGAAGAAGAAGGGAGGATCAAAATAAAGAGGAGGAAGAGGAAGGAAGAAGATATAGAGATATGGGAAGAAAAGAAGAAGAAGAGGAAGAAGAATTGTTATATAAGAGGAGGAGGAAGAAGAGGAAGAGGAAGAGGAGGAGGAAGAGGAGATGGTTACAATCCTCTTAGCTATGTTCATCCTCTTGACCTGTTACTCTCTCTCTCTCTCTCTCTCTCTCTCTCTCTCTCTCTCTCTCTCTCTCTCTCTCTCTCTCTCTCTCGATATGGTAGACAGACACGTGTTATTTTCTCTCCTTCTCTTTCTCTCTCTCTCTCTCTCCTACACTTCTTTCTCTAATAATAACAAAAACAACAACAATAATATTTTTTTCTTCTTTTTCTTCTTCCTTTTCTTCTTCGTTGTATGTTGTCTTTTTTCTCTTCTTCTAATCTTCGTCTTTCTTCTTTTTCTTCCTCTTATTTTCTCTTCTTTTTCTTCCTTTTTATCTTCCTCTTCTTCCTTTTTTTTCTCCTCCTTTCCTTTATTCTTCGGTTTTCTTCTTCTTTTCTTCTCTCATTTATTTTTTTTCTCCTGTTCATCTTTTTTTTCTCCATTTTTCTCTTCCTTCCTTTTCATTTCTTCATCTCTGTCCCTTCCGTCATTTTCTATTTCAACTTCCATTCCACTCTCTCCTCTACTCATTCAACTTCTTCCTTTTCTTCATCAACTTCTACTTTTCCTCTTCCTCATCCTCATCTCAATCTCCATTTCCTCCTCCTCCTCTTCCTCCTTCAACCATCAATCACTTATCAATCTCATCTGACAGCCGGCGAATTCGTGAGGGCGGGGATTTCATGTGGGTCTTACTTCCATTCATCGCCACATCAGCTGACCTCTTCTTGACCTGCCTTGCCCTCTCCTCCAGCTTCTTACTCTTATACTCCAGCAGCATATGATTGGCCGGCGGGAGTCCTACACACGCCCTCAGGATATTCTCAATGCAGGATCGTTGTCTGAAGAGGGAGTTGATCACAGGAGTGCCAGGTGGAACGAGAGGTGCCTTACAGAGATAGCTAAGGATTGACAGCACGGAATGGAAGCTCTGAAACTCCTCGCTCTCAACCTTGTACTCAATCCTCTCGCACAGCTCCGCCAGTATGACCAGGTCGAGGATGAGGGGGCAGGCCAGCAGGGAGTCCTCACAGGTGTTATGGATGACCAAGGTGTTTGATCCGCCCATCATGATCTCTGAGGTATATTCATCCATGGCTCGCTTGCTATCTCCGACGTGTGGGACATATTTGATAACGACGCAGTGGTCTGGCTTTTCTCCTTCAGCGTAGAGAAGGTCGTTCGATAGTACCACGTCCTCCACCACGCCGCTTTTGGATATCTGTTGGAATGGGAGATGTGTGAGAGGGGTGATGATATGTGTGGGGAAGGGTGATGATAGGCGGGGTGACAGCCAGTGAGAGGAAGGGTTAGGAACGGTTGAGAAGGGAAGAGGAAGGGTAAGAGAAGGGAAGAGAAGGGCAAAGAAAAGCTAGGAGAAGAGAAAGGGAGAGAAAGAGAAGAGAAAGGGTGGGTAAGGGAGTAAGGAAAAGGGTGAGGAAGGAAAGAGAAGGGTGCGAGATGGGTGTTTGATGGGTAGGGGTGTGTTAGGAAGGGTAGGGAAGGGGAAGGAGGGTTAGGAGGTGAGTAGAAGGGTGAGGGAGAGTAAGAAGAGGAAAGGAAGGGTAAGGAAAGGAAAGAGAAGGGAAGAGGAGGGCAAAGAAAAGTTGGAAGGGGAAGATAAAGATTGAGGAAAGGAAGAGAAGGGAGAGAAAGAGAAGAGAAAGGCTGAGGGAGAGAAAGAGAAGAGAAAGGCTGAGGAAGGGAAGAGAAGGGAGAGAAAGAAAAGAGAAAGAGTGAGGAAGTGAAGGGAAAGATGAGTAAGGGGTCTCTCTCTCTCTCTCTCTCTCTCTCCTCATACACTATTAGCATTTCTTACATGTCTTTCTCCCATTCTTTATCAATCAAAACTTATTAACTTTCTCTCTCTCTCATTCTTTCAATCAAAATTTCTCAACTCTCTCTCTCTCTCTCCCTCTCTCTCTCGCTCACCTCCTTCGATCTGAAAGTCTGCGGGGCGTCCAAGTTCTTCCCATCATTGTTCCCGAGGTGGTTGTAACTCACGATGGACCTCGGCTTGATCCCCGCGCCCACCAGGAAATCCACCAGCACCGACTTGAGCTTGGTTTGTCCGCTCTTGAAGTCGTCTCCGGCAATGAACACGTTTTTCTTCTCCGCCAACTCGATGACTCCCGGTACGAAGGTGTTCTGGGGCGACCCGTTGATGTAGGTTACCTGGGATTGAGTTAGACAGGTGAGAGGATGTGTGGGAAGGTGTGAGGGTGGTTGATTGGACACACACACACACACACACACACACACACACACACACACACACACACACACACCTTCATCCTCTCCCTTATCCCCTTCCTCCTCCCTATCTACTCCCTTTCACCAACTTCCCCTCTCTCTCCCTACTCACCTCCCTTCTTATCCTCCCCCTGTCCTCCCCATACACTCCCCATTCCCCCCTACTCATTCCCTTCCCCTTCCCCTCTCTTACTCACCTCCCCTCTTCCCCCCTAAACAAATCCCCTTTCCTCCCGATTCACAGCCCATTCCCCCCTACTCATCCCCCTCCCCTTCCCCTCTCTCTGACTCACCCCTTCCAGAATGCTAGCAACAGCGAAGAGCGTCGAGGGCGAAATCTCAGACTCATTCCTCTTGATACTGGCCAGAAGCGCATCCATCGACCCGTTGACCTCAGGGATGACCTCGCTGTACCGCTCCGTGTTGGCCGTCCACAGTATAATGACCTTATCCACGTTACTGGTCTGCTTGAAGTCCCGGATGTCCGCTCGGATCTTCTCCATCTGCTGCTGTTTCGTGCCCTCCAAGACGTTATCAGCCCGGTCCGCCTGGTTAGCCGCGATGAACTCCGGGATGTAGATTGAAGGCCTCGGTTTGATGGCTCGCATGTGGGACTCGAGTTGCACCTGGAGCTCGTAGTCTAGCACCTTCGCGCGTTGCATCGCCTCGCATAAGTCCAAGGAAGAGATGTCCCAGCCTGGAGGAGCAGAAGAAGATGGATTTTTTCATTAAGAGAAGAAGGTGAGGTTTAAGGGATAAGGTGTGGGGATTAAGAGAAGAAGGTGGGGTTTAGGAGATAGGGCTTAGCTTTAAGAAGAGAAGGTGAGGTTTCAGAAGAAGATGGATTTTTTCATTAAGAGAAGAAGGTGAGGTTTAAGGGATAAGGTGTGGGGATTAAGAGTAGAAGGTGGGGTTTAGGAGATAGGGCTTAGCTTTAAGAAGAGAAGGTGAGGTTTAGAGGAGAATCGTTTGGTTTTAAGAGAAGAAGATGAGATTTAAGGGATAAGGTGTGGGGTTTTAAGAGAAGGTGAGGCTTAAGGGAGATGATGTAGTTTTAAGACGAGAAGGTGAGGTTTAGAGGAGAATGGTTTGGTCTTAAGAGAAGGTGAGATTTATGGGATAAGGTGTAGGGTTTTAAGAGAAGAAGGTGAGGTTTAGGAATAGAAGGTAGGATTTAAGAAGAGAAGGTGGGGTTTAGGAATAGAAGGTAGGATTTAAGAAGAGAAGGTGGGGTTTAGGAATAGAAGGTAGGATTAAAGAAGAGAAGGTGGGGTTTAAGGGGTTGGTGTTTTTCGTGTTAATATGGTTGATTTCGTTTGTTTGTTTTTTAAGTGGTGATTTATGTGTATTTTTGTATTTATCTTTCTCTCCTACCCGTACACAGATATACACACACACACACACACACACACATCCCCACAGAAACACCTACACACACACACACCTTCCCACTCCCCCCTCCCACACCTGCCCACACCTGTACTCACCGTCAATCACCAGGTCGTCGGGGTCTACCATGGGCAGCAGGTCCTTCATGGGCACGTAGACCTCCTGGCCATCCTGCCCCATGCCCAGACAGACCGTGCTGGCCTGCGTGATGGAGCCTGCGGGGAAGGTGAGTGTAACCGAGAGGGGAGTAGGAGAGGGGCGTAGGGAAAGAGGGAGTGCCATTGGGGAGAGTGTGAGTCATGGGAAAGATTGAGGGGGGAGTGAGAGAGTGGGAAAGTCAATCAATTTTTAAGTCAGGAAATCTTTAAGTAACCGCTCTTTAACTTAACCAATGTTGCAGTTTGTTTATCATGAGTTCAACTAGTCTGCCAGTCAACCAGTCAACCAAACAACCAGTCAATCGATTTCATCTCAGGACACCTCTCCTCCCGAAATTGACCTCTCTTTCGGCCACCTCTTTTGGTTATTTTTTTTAGGAGCAGCGAGTAGCGGGCTTTTTTTTTTTTTTGTTATTGTTTCCTTGTTTTATGCCCTTGAGCTGTCTCCTTTGTTGTAAAAAAAATAAAAATAAAAACTAGTCTGCCAGTCAACCAGTCAACCAAACAACCAGTCAGTCGATCATCATCCAATCACCGAGTCAATCAGTCAACCATTATTTAAGTCAACTAAATTAGAATTCAACCACTTTTGATATCAACCGATTTTGAACCTACCAAAACCTAAGTCAATCAATCAATCAAATAACCTACCAATCCACCACTCAACCAAGCAATCATCCAATCCAGCTCAATCCATTTTAATTCAACCAATCATCAATCAACCAATCCACCACTCAACCAAGCAATCAACCAATCCAGCTCAATCCATTTTAATTCAACCAATCATCAATCAACCAATCCAGCTCAATCCAATTTTAACTCAACCAACCATCAATCATTTAACCAACCATCCAACCAATCAGCCAGTCAACCAGTTCGAACCCACCCCCCATCCACCCTGCCTCACCGTAGTAGTTGGCGTGCTGGGTGCCATTCTTGGTGCGCCAGGAGAGCTTGTGTCTGTTGGCGAGGACTGCGGCAGTGACCGTGGACCCGTTGTTACCGCCGAGCCCAACCAGCATCAGCCCCACGCGAGGGACCTGGGAGGGAGAGGGTGTGAGAGTGAGAGAGTGTAGGCGATGGGGAGATAGAGAGACAGAGTGTGAGAGGTAGAGAACGAGTTGGAGAGACACAGGAAGAGAGGTAGACAGGCAGAAGAGGGTAAAGAGACAGTCACTTACAGATAAACAGTTCCCCCAGCATCACGCGAGAGACTGTAGGGAAGGGGGGGGGGGGGTATAACTCAAACGTAACAAACTCTTTCTCAACATCCTCAAGTGCGTGAGGATAATGTTACTTCCGTGAACTTAACCATAACGTAACAAACTCTTTCTCAACATCCTCAAGTGCGTGAGGATAATGTTACTTCCGTGAACTTAACCATAACGTAACAAACTCTTTCTCAACATCCTCAAGTGCGTGAGGATAATGTTACTTCCGTGAACCTAACCACAACGTAACAAACTCTTTCTCAACATCCTCAAGTGCGTGTGGGTCATCTAACTTCCGTGAACCTAACCACAACGTAACAAACTCTTTCTCAACATCCTCAAGTGCGTGAGGGTAATCTAACTTCCGTGAACCTAACCACAACGTAACAAACTCTTTCTCAACATCCTCAAGTGCGTGAGGGTAATCTAACTTCCGTGAACCTAACCACAACGTAACAAACTCTTTCTCAACATCCTCAAGTGCGTGAGGGTAATCTAACTTCCGTGAACCTAACCACAACGTAATTTTATCTTTCTCAACATCCTCAAGTGTGTGTGGGTAATCTAACTTCCGTGAACGTAACCACAACGTAATTTTATCTTTCTCAACATCCTCAAGTGCGTGACGGTAATCTAACTTCCGTGAACCTAACCACAACGTAATTTTATCTTTCTCAACATCCTCAAGTGCGTGAGGGTAATCTAACTTCGTGTATTGATCCATCTTCATTGCCTAACCACTGACGTCAATAACTCTCACTAGGTTATTAAAAAGGGATTAGTTTAACAGGTGAGCAATGGCCCAATGCCCAAGTTTTCAGGCAATTATAGATCATTTTCCTCAGGTCTTTAAATGTCATTATTATAACTATCATCATCAGAAGGCAAATAACTGGGTTAAGGAGGGTAATTAGTGTATATTAGTGCTTTTACGATATTTAGTGATTCGGTTATAATAATTTGATTTGGGGGGGGTTATTTTCTTAAGGTCGAATTAATTAACTCAAAAGTAGAAATCGAGATGGTAAAAAATTAACAAATGTAGTAATGATAGCTTAAACTAGGTCACTCATTGCGATTTTTTTTTTTACATCAAAAGTCACGGCTCAAGGGCAAAAAAAAGAGTGAAGAAAAAAAAATCCAGCCACTCGCCGCTCCCATAAAAGATAAAATTAAAGAGTGACCAAGAGAGAGGTCGATTTCGGGTGGACTGATTTCATTGATAGCTTGACTTGCTGTTGTTTTAGGTCGAAGGAAGGACTTCAAAAAGGGAAAGAAAGAGAGACGATAAAACTTAACAAACAATAGTAAGAAATAATGTAAAAGAGGTCAACCGTTACGATATTGTTAAACTGATTGTGATAGCTTGATTTTTTTTTTTTTACATCAAAGGTCACGGCTCAAGGGCAACGAAAAAGAGTGCAAAAAAAAAAAAGTCCGCTTCTCGCCGCTCCCATAAAAGGTAAAATTAAAGAGTGTCCAAGAGAGAGGTCAACTTCGGGTGGACTGATTTCATTGATAGCTTGACTTGCTGTTGTTTTTGATCGAAGGAAAGACTTCAAAAAGGGAAAGAAAGAGACGATAAAACTTCACAAAAACAGCAAAAATAATGTAAAATAAAAGATAATATTAAAGAGTGTCCAAGGGAGAGGTCAACTTCGGGTGGACTGATTTTGATAGCTTGGCTTGCTGTTGTTTTTGATCGAAGGAAGGACTTCAAAAAGGGAAAGAAAGAGAGACGATAAAACTTCACAAAAACAGCAAAAATAATGTAAAATAAAAGATAAAATTAAAGAGTGACCAAAAGAGAGGTCGATTTCGGGTGGACTGATTTCATTGATAGCTTGACTTGCTGTTGTTTTAGATCGAAGGAAGGACTTCAAAAAGGGAAAGAAAGAGAGACGATAAAACTTAACAAACAATAGTAAAAATGAAGTAATGTAAAATAGGTCATCCGTTACGATATTATTAAACTGATTTTGATAGCTTGGCTTGCTGTTGTTTTTGATCGAAGGAAAGACTTCAAAAAGGGAAAAAGACGATAAAACTTAACAAAATAGTAAAAATAATGTAAAATAGGTCATCCGTTACGATAGCAGCGACGGGCCAAATTTGTGGCTTTACCGTGTACCAGCGACGGGCCACATTTTTGCCATGATATAAACCCCAAAATAGATGATACATAAACTGATCACAAATCCGCTGATATATATTATGAAGTGGTTTGCGAGAGCGATGATTTTTTTCTTATTAATTCGCATAGAGGGGCTTTAAGAAACATGATCCCCGCAGCTACCGGGTTAAACTGATTTTGATACCCTGATTTGTTGTTGCTTTAGGTTGAAGGAAGTAATTGAAATGGGAAGGAATATATAGATAGCAAAACCTGAACACAAATAGTAAAAACAGTGTTGAATAGGTCATCCGGTACGATACTTAGTGAACAAATTGTTATACTTTCATTTGTTGTTGTTATTGTTTTTAAGTCGAAGGAATGAACGCACTGTAGTGAGGGGAAGGAAAATTGAATACAAGGGAAAGAGAAACTGAATATGAGGGAAAGAAAAGATGAATATGACTGAAAATGAGAGAAAGTGAAGCTGTAGCGAACATGCCTCACCTTCCTCTGCGTCCTGAAGGTGTAGGTGGTAGCGGGCTTTTTTTTTTCACATTTGTTTCCTTTTTTTTTATGCCCTTGAACTGACTCTGCTGTGTGTGTGTGGGGGGGGGGGGATATAACCAGCATGCCTCACCTTCCTCTGCGTCCTGAAGGTGTAGGTGGTGGAGGTGGGCGTGGCCACGAGCGTCCCCTTGCTGTCCCGCCAGACCTTCGTGTTGTCGTAGTGGTAGTCCGCCTCGATCGACTCCTGGGTATAGCGAACGGCCGGGCTCTCTATGCGGATGTGAGGTGCCATGCTGAGAGTGTGTGTGTGTGTGTGTGTGTGTGTGTGTGTGTGTGTGTGTGTGTGTGTTGGTTGGTTGGCTGGCTGGCTGGCTGGAAAGGAAGATAAAAGGGGTTAGGTTATTTTAGTTATTTATTTATTTTTTTGCTTGTATATTTATTGTTTTTTTGTGTGTGTGATTGTTTTTTTCCGCTGTGTTTCTTTTTTGGATTTTTTTTAATCGTTTAAGTTTGTTTTGTCTTGTTTTCTTTATTTTTTTTCGTATTTTTTCCTGTTTTTATTTCTTTTGTTCTCGTCTTTATATTTTTTTTCGTGTGTACGTTTATTCTATTGTTATTTTGTTCTTTTCTTTCTTTCTTTCTTTCTTCCTCTCTCTCATTCTTCATTTCCTCCCCTCTCTTCAATTATCTCCAATTTACTCTCTCTCTCTCTCTCTCTCTCTCTCTCTCTCTCTCTCTCCTATTGCGTGCGTGTATGCTTCGTTGTCTGAAATATCTGCTGAGTTAACTTTTTCTTGTTGCTGTTTCTTTTCTCTCTCTCTCTCTCTCTCTCTCTCTCTCTCTCTCTCTCTCTCTCTCTCTCTCTCTCTCTCTCTCTCTCTCAGACTATGTACTTCGTTTAAAAAATAATTATACTCCTCCTTCTCTTCCTCCTCCTCCTCCTCCTCTCCCTCCTCCTCCTCCTCCTCCTCTCCCTCCTCCTCCTCCTCCTCTTCCTCCTCCTCCATAAAGCCAGCGTTATGCTCGGGTTCTTAGCGAGGAACTTCGAGTGTAAGACGCTGGAAGTAATGTTATCCCACTGTAAGACTTCACCTCGAGTATGCGTTACAATAATTCTGGTCCCCTAATTACAGAAAGGCCATTGAATTATTAGAGCGAGTTTAGCGACGCGCTACGATGATTCCACCCTTGAGGACTCAGCCGCATGAAGAACGACTCAGGGGACTCAATCTCTTTACACTGGAAAGGAGACGCCTGCGAGGGGATATGATTCAGGTCTTCAAGTACCTAAAGAACTTCAGTAACGTTGACCATCTGCAAGGTTTTTCAGCTACAGACCAACTCAAGAACCTATTGAAGGGTATCTGGACACCTCTTCGTCCGAAATTGACCCCTCTTTCGGCCACCCCTTTGGATTCTTTTTAGGAGCAGCGAGTAGCGGGCTTTTTTTTTATTACAGTTTCCTTTTTTTTGTGTGTGTGTGTGTGCCCCTGAACTGTCTCCTTCGTTGTAAAATAAAAAATAAAAAAGCGAGGCGATGTTCACCGTTTACCGTTGATGAGGTTTCAGGCCCCGATCCACTTTCAGCGCAGCGCTCCGCCTGGCCGTCAGGAATAATGATGTTAGCCTCAATAAAAATCCTCGATATGCACTTATTCACAACGTCGTAGTGAGTGAGTGAGTGTTAATTGCTTTCATGGATAACCTACTGATGTCCTTTTAATAAGTATGTAATACAGACATTGGTAGGAGTTTCTTCCCCATCCGAGTCATCCGCCACTGGAACAACCTCCCTACTCAAGTTGTAAGTGGGGAAACCATTAAGTCCTTCAAGAATCGTATCGAGCGTTACTTAGTGAGAACAAGAGTAAACTGATGGATTATAAAGTTTTGAAGCGCTCTGCGGACATCAAGTGTTAAATGTCACAGTCTCCCACAAAATCCCGTATGAGTTAAAAGAAAACGTTTGAACATAGACTAAACCATTTCATCACCTCCACCAAAACATTCCCTTATGTATATCAGCGCTCTGGGCAGGGGACGAGGTGGAAACGAGGCCTGGAAACGGAAAATAGGCACAGAAACGTAGGGGAAACGAAAAATGGGGGTGACAGAACGTAAACACTGACAGAAATACTAACCGGCGAATGCGTGAACCACTCCCTGTCTGCTAGCGGTGCCCGTACTCCCATACCTTCGGCACCCAAACTCACATATTTGACAAGGCTTTCGTGGGCGTTGTGGGCATTTCCAGGGGTAGCTTAATGGCCCTGGTGGTAGTTTGACCCTTCCTCTGTACCGTGAACCTAAGGAAATACTCACGAGGACCCGATTGATGTCATTTTAGGCCTTTGGAATGAGTTGATGTGGGAGATGGAGCGGCTGAAAATACCGACGAGATCTAGTTCCTTGCCCCCCGCGCGTGCTAACCCTGGCTCCCCTCCGCTAAAATATTCTTCTAACGGTATTATCTCTTACTTAACCTCCTCTACAACCTCTCCAACTGTACCAGAAGGAAGATTAAGCCTTGTAGCATCATATTCTACCTACACATGGCACCCACAAGCCTTACTTCAGCCCAGTGCCACGGGAGCATGCAAACGGTACCGGCACTCCAGACATCACCAGACAGACCGGCACTTGACAGCCACACACACACACACACACACATGACTTCACTCACGTGTTTAGTTATGAAAGCACGCTATTGAAAAGGTATTGGGGTGTTTGATAGTGAACTAGAGGCACTGAAGGTGATGTTGAGGGTGGGTAGTGATGGTGAGGGTGATGGTGAGTGAGGAAAATGAAGAACATGTGATCGAATAGCACCTCAGGGGAAACCAAGATAGTCACCTGATGAAGCTGATCCCCTGAAGATGAGGTTAGGGGTTGATAGTGAGGGTCTGGGTGATAGTGAGGGGAAGTATTGAGTCTGAAAATGAGGTTGAGGGTTGATAGTGATGGTGTGGGTGACGGTGAGTGAGGAAAATGAGGAAAACATGAATGATCTCTCAAAGAAACCCGAGTCACCTGGTGAAGTTGACGCCCTGAAGATGAGGTTAGGGGTTGATAGTGAGGGTCTGGGTGATAGTGAGGGGAAGTATTGAGTCTGAAAATGAGGTTAAGGGTTGATAGTGATGGTGTGGGTGACGGTGAGTGAGGAAAATGAGGAAAACATGAATGGTATCTCAAGGGAACCCGAGTCACCTGGTGAAGTTGACGCCCTGAAGATGAGGTTAGGGGTTGATAGTGAGGGTCTGGGTGATAGTGAGGGGAAGTATAGAGTCTGAAAATGAGGTTGAGGGTTGATAGTGAAGGTGTGGATAACGGTGAGTGAGGAAAATGAGAAAAACATGAATGGTACCTCAAAGAAATCCGAGATGCAGTGTAGCCAGAACAGAGCGTAGGTCCCTCACGCTAGACGGTTCAGAGTGTTATGCCGCCCCTGTCTAGCTGTCTCGCCTCCTCTACCTGCCTCTCCCCGCCTCTCCCTTCCTCTCCTCTCCCTGCGAACACGTCAGCACCCCTCTCCCCCTCTCCCTCCATCTCCCATCCTTCTCTCCCCACCAGAAACGTCTGCGCCGGCGTGATCTGCATAAGGGTCATTTTTGTTTAACATTTCTCAACACGCTCACACATTAGGGCTTTCGTGTTCTTTCTAGGCGTTTCTTTGGTTAGTTTTATGACTCCGGTGGTAGTTTGACCCTTCATCTGCACCGTGGAAGTACGGAAGCTATCATGGGAACGTTTTTGAAATCTCTTTAGGCTTTTAGAAATGAAGGATGCAAGGAATATAACCTGACTTTCCTGCTGACCATATCGCATTATACCAATCGTTTTCACCCTCTTAAAACTATCGTGCACACGCATCTAACGACATTCCTTTATAATTATCGTAAAAATCGTTAGTTACTGATGATATTGGTAATAGTTAAGGAATCCCAGAAAATACGACCGTATGAGCACGATAACGTAGGGTAACTGTATAAAACTATCGTGCAAACACATATAACGACATTCCTTTATAATTATCGTAAAAATCGTTAGTTACTGATGATTTTGGTAATAGTTAAGGAATCCCAGAAAATACGACCTTATGAGTACGATAACGTTGGGTAACTGTATAAAACTATCGTGCACACGCATATAACGACATTCCTTTATAATTATCGTAAAAATTGTTAGTTACTGATGATTTTGGTAATAGTTAAAAAAATCCCAGAAAATACGACCTTATGAGCACGATAACGTTGGGTAACTGTATAAAACTATCGTGCAAACACATAAAACGAAATTCAATTAACATCATCGTAAGAGTCACACGTTCTCGACGCTTTGGTATAAGTTATTGATCAGTAAACTAGGAAAATACGATATCTTATGAGTGGGATATATATTTTCACGCCATAAAACTATCGTACCCTTACATACAGCGAAATTCAGGTAAAGTTATCGTTTAAATTCATAAATCATCGATGTTTTTAGAGATATTTATGGCTCAGAAAACCCCAAAATACGGTCTTTATGAGTATGATAACAGATGGTAACATTGTCCACGAATTTGCATATGGATTACTCTCCCTCTCTTGCTCTCCCTCACTCCCCCTCCCTCCTCCCTCCTCCCCCACTCCCCCAGCTCACGTTCAGACCCCCGGAGTGTTCCAAAGAAGCCCCACGAGTACTCTCCCAGCCCTATTTAAACCTCACTCCACCCAAGCCCATGAGAGCCCAACAGCACCCCAGTATTCCGCGTTCAACCCCAGGAGCGTTCCCAAAAAAGCCCAGTGAGTACTTTCCCCAGCCCCAGACTCTTCCCCAGCCCACCAAAGCCCCATAAGTAATTTCCACAGCCCCAAACTCTACCACAGTCCACCCCAGCCCATGAAAGCCCAACAGCACCCCAGTATTCCGCGTTCAACCCCAGGAGCGTTCCCAAAAAAGCCCAGTGAGTACTTTCCCCAGCCCTAGACTCCTCCCCAGCCCACCAAAGCCCCATAAGTAATTTCCTCAGCCCCAAACTCTACCACAGTCCACCCCAGCTCATGCATGAAAGGCCAACAGCACCCCAGTATTCCGCGTTCAACCCCAGGAGCGTTCCCAAAAAAGCCCAGTGAGTACTTTCCCCAGCCCCAGACTCTTCCCCAGCCCTCCCAAGCCCACCAAAGCCCCATGAGTGATTCTTACAGCCCCATACTCTGTCCCAGTCCTCCCCTGTATTCCCCAGACCCTCCAGCCCCCCGGAGCGTTCCCCCAAAAGCCCAGTGATTACTTTCCCCAGCCCCAGACTCTTCCCCAGTCCTCCCCAGCCCACCAAAGCCCCCTGAGTGATTTCCACAGCCCCATACTCTGCCCCAGTCCTCCCCGGAATTCCCCAGACCCCCCAGCACCAGTATTTCGCGTTCAACCCCCCGGAGCGTTCCCCAAAAAGCCCAATGAGTACTTTCCCCAGCCCCAGACTCTGCCCCACCCCTCCCCAGCTAACCAAAGCCCCATGAGTAATTTCCCCAGCCTCATACTCTGCCCCAGTCCTCCCAGGAATTCCCCAGACACTCCAGCCCCACGGAGCGTTCCCCAAAAAGCCCAATGAGTACTTTCCCCAGCCCCAGACTCTTCCCCAGCCCTTCCCAGCCCACCAAAGCCCCGAGAGTTATTTCCCCAGCCCTAAACTCTGCCCCAGCCCTCCCCAGCCCACCAAAGCCCTGTCAGTGATTCCTAAAGCCCCAAACTCTGCCCCAGTCCTCCCCGGAATTCCTCAGACCCTCCAGCACCAGTATTTCGCCTTCAACCCCCTGGAGCGCTCCCAAAAAACCCCAATGATCACTTTCCCCAGCCCCAAACTCTTCCCCAGGCCTCCCTGGCCCACCAAAGCCCCATGAGTGATTCCTACAGCCCCATACTCTGCCCCAGTCCTCCCCGGAATTCCCCAGACACTCCAGCCCCACGGAGCGTTCCCCAAAAAGCCCAATGAGTACTTTCCCCAGCCCCAGACTCTTCCCCAGCCCTCCCCAGCCCACCAAAACCCCATGAGTAATTTCCACAGCCCCATACTCTGCCCCAGTCCTCCCCGGAATTCCCCAGACCCTCCAGCACCAGTATTTCGCGTTCAACCCCCCGGAGCGTTCCCCAAAAGCCCAGTGATTACTTTCCCCAGCCCCAGACTCTCCCCCAGCCCTCCCCAGCCCACTAAAACCCCATGAGTAATTTCCACAGCCCCAAACTCTGCTCCAGCCCTCCCCAGCCCACAAAACCCCCATGAGTAATTTCAACAGCCCCAAACTCTGCCCCAGCCCTCCCAGCCCACCAAAACCCCATGAGTAATTTCCACAGCCCCAAACTCTGCCCCGGCCCTCCCCCGCCCACCCAAACCCCCTGCGTAATTTCCACAGCCCCAAACTCTGCCCCAGCCCTCCCCAGCCCAACAAAACCCCATTACTAATTTACAAATCCCCAAAATCTGCCCCGGCCCTACCCACCCCACCAAAACCCAATGAATAATATCAACAGCCCCAAACTCTGCCCCGGCCCTCCCCAGCCCACCAAAACCCCATGAGTAATTTCCCCAGCCCCAAACTCTGCCCCGGCCCTCCCCAGCCCACCAAAACCCCATGAGTAATTTCCACAGCCCCAAACTCTGCTCCAGCCCTCCCCAGCCTTACCCAGCCTTCTTCAGCCTAGTATTTCGCGTTCTAGAATAGTCGGTGTTACAAGAGCGAGTAAAGACGAAAGCCCAAACCCGCATCGATTTACCGAAAACAAATATTGATCTTATGTCTCTCTTCCTCCTCCTGCTCCTCCTCCTCCTCGCTATCACCTGCATTAACTTCAGCCTAATCAGCAATCAATTCATTACCTCCTTCAGCACTTGTGATATGGAAGGGAAGTGCAGTGATGTGATTTAACCAAGGTATGTGTGTGGGTGTGTGGGTGGGTCTCTCTCTCTCTCTCTCTCTCTCTCTCTCTCTCTCTCTCTCTCAGGTATTCTATTGTTATTATTATTATTATTATTATTATTATTATTATTATTATTATTATTATTATTATTATTATTATTATTATCATTATTTACCAAACACAAGATAAGATATTAGGACAGACCAGACACGCACGTAGGTATATGACCCTACTGAGAGAGAGAGAGAGAGAGAGAGAGAGGAAATGCTACCCTATGCATTGTTATCTAAATCCCTGATGCAAGACTTCACCAGCATCGTCATTCTCTCATCCCTGTGCTGTCCAAATCCCTTATGCATGAGTTCCCCAGCATCTCCATCCTCTCATACCTGTGCTGTCCAAATCCTTCATGCAAGAGTTCACCAGCATCTCCATCCTCTCATCCCTGTGCTGTCCAAATCCCTCATGCAAGAGTTCACCAGCATCTCCATCCTCTCATCCCTGTGCTGTCCAAATCCCTCATGCAAGAGTTCACCAGCATCCTCATTCTCTCATCTTTGTGCTGTCCAAATCCCAAGAGTTCACCAGCATCTTCATTCTCTCTTCCCTGTGCTGTCCAAATCCTTTATGCAAGAGTACACCAGCACCTTCATTCTTTCATCCCTTTCGCTGGTAAACTCTGCAACAACCTTCATTACTCCGTCTGTATTTCCTCCTGCCTACGACTTGAACACTTTAATTCACGAGGGAAGTATCAAGACACCTCTCCACCCGAAATTGACCTATCCTTCGGCAACTCACCCTGCCTGGTCAAACTCTTTCGCCTCTGCCTGTCAACATCTACCTTTCCTTCTTGCTGGAAGGTTGCCTTCATACAGCCTGTGCCTAAGAAGGGTGACCGCTCCAATCCCTCAAACTACCGTCTTATAGCTTTACTTTCTTGTCTATCTAAAGCTTTTGAATCAATCCTTAACCGGAAGATTCAAAAGCACCTTTCCACTTCTGACCTTCTATCTGATCGCCAGTATGGATTCTTTGGATTCTTTTTAGGAGGAGCAAGTAGCGGGCTTTTTTTTTATTAATGTTTACTTTTTTTGTGCCCTTGAACTGTCTCCTTTGCTGTAAAAAAAAAAAAAAGGGTTCCGCAAGGGGCGTTCTACTGGTGATCTCCTAGCCTTCTTAACTGACTCTTGGTCATCCTCTCTTAGCCGTTTCGGTGAAACTTTTGCTATTGCGCTGGACATATCAAAAGTTTCTGATAAGGTCTGGCACAAATCTTTGCTTTCTAAACTACCCTCCTACGGTTTCTATCCTTCTCTCTGTACCTTTATCTCCAGTTTCCTTTCTGACCGTTCTATTTCTGCCGTGGTAGACGGTCACTGTTCTTCCCCTAAATCTATTAACAGTGGTGTCCCACAGGGTTCTGTCCTATCTCCCACTCTTTTTCTGTTGTTCATTGATGATCTTCTTTCCAAAACGAACTGTCCTATCCATTCCTACGCCGATGATTCCAATCTGCATTACTCAACTTCTTTTAATAGAAGACCCACCCTTCAGGAACTTAACGACTCAAGGCTGGAGGCTGCAGAACGCTTAGCCTCAGACCTTACTATTATTTCCGATTGGGGCAAGAAGAACCTGGTGTCCTTCAACGCCTCAAAAACACAGTTTCTCCACCTATCCACTCGACACAATCTTCCAAACAACTATCCCCTATTCTTTGACAACACCCAGCTATCACCTTCCTCAACACTAAACATCCTCGGTCTATCCTTAACTCAAAATCTCAACTGGAAACTTCATATCTCATCTCTTACTAAATCAGCTTCCTCGAGGCTGGGCGTTCTGTACCGTCTCCGCCAGTTCTTCTCCCCTGCACAGTTGCTGTCCATATACAGGGGCCTTGTCCCCCCTCGTATGGAGTATGCATCTCATGTGTGGGGGGGCTCCACTCACACAGCTCTTCTGGACAGAGTGGAGGCTAAGGCTCTTCGTCTCATCAGCTCTCCTCCTCATACTGATAGTCTTCTACCTCTTAAATTCCGCCGCAATGTTGCCTCTCTTTCTATCTTCTATCGATATTTCCACGCTGACTGCTCTTCTGAACTTGCTAACTGCATGCCTCCCCCCCTCCCGCGGCCCCGCTGCACTCGACTTTCTACTCATTCTCATCCCTATACTGTCCAAACCCCTTATGCAAGAGTTAACCAGCATCTTCACTCTTTCATCCCTCACGCTGGTAAACTCTGGAACAATCTTCCTTCATCTGTATTTCCTCCTGCCTACGACTTGAACTCTTTCAAGAGGAGGGTATCAGGACACCTCTCCTCCTGCATTTGATCTTCCTTTCGGCCACCTCTCTTGTTTTACTTTAGGAGCAGCGAGTAGCGGGCTTTTTTCGTTTATTATTGTTTTCTTTTTTTGTTGACCTTGAGCTGCCTCCTTTGTTTAAAAAAAAAAAAAACTCGTTTCTCTTCTCTTTTATATTAGCAGTGACTATAGCGGGCTTTTTTTTTTTTTTTTTCGTTTATTATGTTTTCTTTCCCTGAGCTGTCGCCTTGCTGAAAAATAAATAAATAAATAAAAATCTTTACCCGGTTTGCAGTCCTCTTAAAATAACTTCTTTTTTCTCTTCTTATTTTTGTTTCTAATCTTAATCCTATTCTTGTTATTCTAGCTTATTATTATTATTATTATTATTATTATTATTATTATTATTATTATTATTATTATTATTATTATTATTATTATTATTATTATTATTATTATTATTATTATTATTATTATTAGTAGTAGTAGTAGTAGTAGTAGTATATGAAATGTATTGATACGTAGAATGTCCTCGTGAAATAGTCAGTTCAACCCAAGATCGTTAATTAAAAGTAATTAAAGCTGAACTTAAATTGGCTGACACTTGTAGGGGCACTTAAGACCCCACAAGTGTAGCCCAGAGCCTGCACATGTAGACATCACGAGTACACCCACACCCACACCCACACCCACACACACACACACACACACACACGCACACACCCACACACACACACACACACACACACACACACACACACACACACACACACTTATCACGGCCGGAAGCAATGGAGATTAAGAGAGAGAGAGAGAGAGAGAGAGAGAGAGAGAGAGAGAGAGAGAGAGAGAGAGAGAGAGAGCATGAAAGAAAACGAGGGTGCTGAATGGGTAACTACGACATTTTTCTCCTTCCTCCTCTTCTTCTTTTTCCTCTTCTTCTTCTCATTATTATTATTATTATTATTATTATTATTATTATTATTATTATTATTATTATTATTATTATTATTATTATTATTACTTCTACTACTACTACTACTTCTACAACAACAACAACTACTACTACTACTACTACTACTACTACTACTACTACTACTACTACTACTACTACTACTACTACCACCCAGTATTACCACATCACAATAAATGTAAATTCCAGGGAAGTCCAGATCAAGGTGACAAAATTTACATCACCTGAGCCTAGAGGAGGAAGAGGAGGAGGAGGAAGAGGAGGAGGGGAGGAGGAGGAGGAGGAAGTACAGGTGTAATATTGTAGATTAGATTACCTGTCCGGGATTGGCGCTAAAGGAAAAGTGATAAAAGAGAGATAAAGAAAGATAAGGGATGATAAAGAAAGGTGTGGAAGAAGAAGAAGAAAAAAGGAGGAGGAAAGAAAACGAAGAAGAAGAAGAAGAAGAAGAAGAAGAAGAAGAAGAAGAAGAAGAAGAAGAAGAAGAAGAAGAAAGGAGGAGGAAAGAAAACGAAGAAGAAGAAGAAGAAGAAGAAAAAGAAGAAGAAAGGAGGAAAGAAAACGAAAAAGAAGAAGAAGAAGAAAGGAAGAGGAAAGAAAACGAAGAAGAAGAAGAAGAAAAGAAAGAAAGACAGAATGAATGAAAGGGAAAAAAAAGGAAAGGAAAGAAAAATGAATGAAAAAAATTGAATGAAAAAAAATGAATGAAAAATGAAAAAAAAAGAAAGGAATAAAAAAATGAAAAAAAGTGAAAAAAATAAATGAAAGGAAAATGAATGAATGAACCAAAGACAAAGAAAGAAAGAAAAATAATATAAAAGGTGAAAGTAAATGTATGAAAATGTGTTTGATGGAAAAGAGAAGTAAAAAAAAAATGAAAAGAAAGAAAAAGATAAAACTATTCACTTAACAAGAAACATTTCCTTACTTTTCTTCTTTTCTACTTAGTTATATTCTTACTTTTCTTTCTTACTTTTCTTTATTTTCTTCTTTTCTACTTATATTCTTACTTTTCTTACTTTTCTTTATTTTCTTCTTTTCTACTTATATTCTTACTTTTCTTACTTTTCTTTATTTTCTTCTTTTCTACTTATATTCTTACTTTTCTTACTTTTCTTTATTTTCTTCTTTTCTACCTATATTCCTACTTTTCTTTTTTCTTACTTTTCTTTATTCTTTTCTACTTATATTTTTACTTTTCTTTTTTCTTACTTTTCTTTATTTTCTTCTTTTCTACTTATATTCTTACTTTTCTTACTTTTCTTTATTTTCTTCTTTTCTAATTCCTACTTTTTTCCTTGGGTCAAATAATAAAGATAAATTAAGATAAATGAGTAATATATTTTTTTATTTCAGGCAATTTGGAGAACACGAAGAACAGGTGTGGCTAATTAGTGACAGGTAAGGAAGGTGAATTTATTATTATTATTATTATTATTATTATTATTATTATTATTATTATTATTATTATTATTATTATTATTATTATTATTATTAGTAGTAGTAGTAGTGGTGGTGGTGGTGGTGGTGCTGGTGGTCAAATCTACACACACACACACACACACACACACACACACACACACACACACACACACACACACACACACACACACACACACACACACACACACACACACACACACACACACACACACACACACACACACACACACACACACACACACACACACACAGGTAAATAGGCCTTGTAAGTACTCACAATGCACTAATCTTGTACAGCAGCCACCACCACCACCACCACCACTACCTTCAACACCACTACCGCCACCACCACCACCACTACCTTCAACACCACCACCACCACCACCACCAGACAGACAGACGTTGGCACCATTCAAGTTTCCCAAAATACTCCTCCTACTCCTCCTCCTCCTCTCCTCCTTCTCCTCCTTCTACTCCTCTTCCTCCTCCTCCTCCTCTTCTCCTCTTCGGCCTTGCACTTCGCCTTCATTTTTTCTTTTATTCATTTATTTTTTTTGTTTATTTTATGATCAGAAATATTTTAAGTAAGATTAATTCTCTCTCTCTCTCTCTCTCTCTCTCTCTCTCTCTCTCTCTCTCTCTCTCTCTCTCTCTCTCTCTCTCTCTCTCTCTCTCTCTCTCTCTCTCTCTCTCTCTCTCTCTCTCTCTCTCTCTCGTGTGTGTGTGTGTGTGTGTGTGTGTGTGTGTGTGTGTGTGTGTGTACGGAGAAACCTTTTGCCACGCCCTGTATTCTTGTGTATGCTTTTCATGTACGTGTATGAATGTATGGTGAAACGTGTGTGTGTGTGTGTGTGTGTGTGTGTGTGTGTGTGTGTGTTGACCTTTTTTTATTTATACGTTAACGAGAGAAAAAAATACTAGAAGAAGAACAACAAGAAAAAGAAGAACGAGGAAGAAGAAAACGAAGAAAAGGAGAAGAACTAACAATAACAAGAATAAGAATAAGAATAAGATGAATAATATTAATAACGAGAAGGAAAAACGAAAAGAAGATTAAGAGGAAAAGATGAATACATGAAGAACAAGACGACAAACCACCAAGCCGCCCAAGCAAACACTGAACAACGTCATAACATTGCTGCGATGCCGGTCATGTGGTGCGTGGCCGGGTGGCGGGGAGGGGGGGCGGGATGGGCCAAGGCGGAGGCAGGTGGAGGGGGTGACGGATGCAGGGTACCAGGTAGGCGTATGACAAGGACGGTTCAGGCAGGGACGCGAGGAAGGGGCGGCAGAGGACGGCACAGGTGGGCATGGGCCAGGTAAAGGGGCCTCGGGGGCAGGGGCCGGTGAGGGGGCGGATGGCGGCGGGGGGGTGTCAGGTCGGTGACGCAGTAGTGGCCGCGGCGCGGGTCGGGCGTCGCGGCGGGGCAGCGCGGCGCGGCGCAGGGCGTACGCAGGACGCAGGACGCAGGCTGCCGCGACCTGGGCACGCACTGACGCACGCACGGCGGGCGGGGGGCGGGGCGGCGCACCTGCGGGCCGCGGCGCGCCAGTGTGTCCCTAGCCGGCATTGTGCACGGAGCGCCGCCCCGCACGCCGCCCGCCCCGCCCCGCGCCGCACCTGTGCCGCACGCCCGCCCCACGCCCTGCGCCGCCCCTAATCGGGCCCCAGCGACAGGCGCCGCGGCCAGTGTCTAGTGAGCGAACAGTGCCCGCACCGCGCCCTATGGCCCACGGGCCGCCCCGCCGGGCCTGATGGGCGGGACCGCCGTGCCCACGCCCGCGCTGGCCGCCCTGCTGCTGGCGGGCCTCCTCGCGGGCGTGGGCGGCCAGGACGACGCCTCGCAGGCCGCCCAGCCCGAGTGTGGCTGCGGCGGGAGCGTGGCCGCCGCCGCCGTGGCCGGGGCGCTGGTGGCGGTGGTCCTCGTGGCCCTCGCCTACTGCTGCTGCCGCCGCAGGGCATCCCCGGCAGGTGTGTGTGTGTGTGTGTGTGTGTGTGTGTGTGCGGGAAAGGTATGTTGCCGGAAGGAAATAATAAGCGAGAGGTTAGGTATAGAAATGCTCACCCACGTAAGCTTTCCACACACACACACACACACACACACACACACACACACACACTCACTCACAGAGAGACACACGTACATTTAATTCACTTCTATTTATAGATGTCCTGATTTCATTCTTCTTTTTTTTTATTCTTCACCTCGTCTGTGTGTGTGTGTGTGTGTGTGTGTGTGTGTGTGTGTGTGTGTTTGTTTCCGCTGACCTTTGGAGGAACGCAGAAGGAGGGAAGGAGACAGGAGGAATGGGAAGAAGAAGAAGAGGAGGAGGAGGAGTTGGAGGAGGTGGGAGAGTAGGTTGGATAGAATCTTTACCTAACTACTGAATGGTGGAAGAAGAAATAGTAGTAGTAGTAGTAGTAGTAGTAGTAGTAGTAGTAGTAGTGGTGGTAGTGTTAATAGTAGGAACATAAGGGTAGTGATGACAGTCGTAGTGGTGGTGGTGATGTTAGTGGTAGTGGTGGTGGTGGTGGAGGTGGTGTTTGCGATCCACCTCCCGCCACTCACCGCCCCAACCGGTTCTCCTCCACCCCCCAACCCCCTCCCATCACCCCCTCCATTCCAAAGTGGTGGAGGTGGTGGAGGTGGAAGGGGATGACGTGGTGGTGATGGCGGTAGTGGTGGTGGTAGTAGTAGTAGTAGTAGTGGTAGTGGTAGTAGTAGTAGTGGTAGTAGTAGTAGTAGTAGTAGTAATATTAATAGTAGTAGTAGTAGTAGTAGTAGTAGTAGTAATGCTTTTCTCCTTTTTCTCTTTTCTTTTTCTTTTTTTCTCATTTTTCTTTCTTTTTTATAATTCATCTTTCTCTTTTTTTTCTCTTTCTTTCGTTTTTTTATTCCTTTCTTCTCCTCCTTCTTTTCTCTTCAGCTGTCTACTCTATTCTCTCTCTCTCTCTCTCTCTCTCAACAATATCAATGCAACGTTTTTTAATGTAAATCACTTAAGGACAGACCACCAAGTCTGGACCATGGGGTCTGTGTGGTCTGATTTTCTATGTAAATCTATGTAAATCTCTCTCTCTCTCAAAAAATAAGAAAAAAAACAAGAAACAACGATAAAAATGATACAGAAAGTGTGTGTGTGTGTGTGTGTGTGGTGATGAAGGTGGCGGTGGTGGTGGTGGTGGTGAAGGTAGTGGTGGTGACCTAGTTTAGATTCCTGTGGTGGTGATGAAGATGGTGGTGGTGGTGGTGATGATGGTGATGATGGTGGTGGTGGTGGTGATGATGGTGATGATGGTGGTGGTGGTGGTGATGATGGTGGTGGTGGTGGCAGTGGTGGTAGTGGTGGTGGTGGTAGTGGTGATGATGGTGGTGGTGATGGT
>NC_066558.1:2424175-2511675 GCF_024679095.1 Eriocheir sinensis
TGTGTGTGTGTGTGTTTGAAAGTGTTTGTTTTCGTTTTCTTTTTTCTTGTTTTCTTTTTTTTCGAATTTTCACGATTTTTTTTCTCCTTTTTGCATATTTCTCATTTTCTTTCTTTTCTTATTATTTCTTATTTTCTTTATTTATTTGTTTTATTCATGGTTTCTGTTATGTCTAATTTTTGTTTTATTTGATATTTTCTTGTTTTTTTATCTTTTTTTTACTATATTTTTTCTTCCTTTTGTCTTTTTCTTCCTTTTGTTTTTTTGTTTTCCTTTTGTTTTTTCTTCCTTTTGTTTTTTCCTCTTCTCTGCAGGTGGTTCTTCGCCTCCAGGCTGTCTTCCTTTCTTGACCAATCGGCTTGTTTACTCTCTCTCTCTCTCTCTCTCTCTCTCTCTCTCTCTCGGAAATTCTACCTTCTCCTTGAACGTGAGAGAGCATTGAGGAGGAGGAGGAGGAGGAGGAGGAGGAGGAGGAGGAGGAGGAGGAGGAGGAAGAAGAGACGTGTCAAGGCATTGCTAAGTAGGTGTTTGGGGGGGGAGGGGGAGGAGGAAGGGGGGAGGAGGAGGAGGAAGAAGAAGGGGGGGAGGGGGTCGTGTGTGTGTGTAGTGGTGTGTGACTGTGTGTGTGTGTGTGTGTGTGTGTGTGTGTGTGTGCAGTTGTAGTAGTAGTAGTAGTAGTAGTAGTAGTAGTAGGAAGAGGAGGAGAAGAAGGAAGAGGAGGAGGAGGAGGAGGAGGAGGAGGAGAATAAATCAAAGGAGAAGAGGGAGAAGGAAGATGAGGAGGAGAAGAAGAAGAAGAAGAAGAAGAAGAAGAAGAAGAAGGAAAAGAACGAAAAAGAAAACAAAAAAAAGGAGGAGAAGAACAATTGCAGTAGTAGTAGTAGTAGTAGTAGTAGTAGTAGTAGTAGTAGTGGTGGTGATGGTGATGATGATAGAGTCCGTGGTGGAGGTGATAATGGAGGTGTCTTTCTTTCATGGTCACCTCGGCTCATTCCCAGTCATTGCGTGCGCCTTCACCTGCGCCTGCTAATGAGTGGACTGCGCCGCGCCTTACTGCATGACACTCGCTCGCTTCGCTCATGTCCTCGCTCACCTCATCCTCTTAATCACATTTTTATTGGTGGTTTTTTATTAGTTTTTTCATTTATTTGTGCTTGTTAGTCTAGTCTCCTTCTTGTCTCTTTTTCTCTCTGTCTTCTTTTCTTCTCCTCCTTCGCTACTTTTTATTTTGATCTCTCTCTACTTTTTTCTTTATCACATTTTTATTGGTGTTTTTTTATTATTTTTTTCATTTATTTGTGCTTGTTAGTCTAGTCTCCTTTACTTCTTGTCTTTTTTTCTCTCTGTCTTCTTTTCTTCTCCTCCTTCGCTACTTTTTATTTTGATCTCTCTCGCTACTTTTTTCTTTATCACATTTTTATTGGTGTTTTTTTATTGTTTTTTTCATTTATTTGTGCTTGTTATTTTAGTCTCATTTACTTCTTGTCTTTTTTTCTCTCTGTCTTCTTTTCTTCTCCTCCTTCGCTACTTTTTATTTTGATCTCTCTCTCTACTTTTTTCTTTATCACATTTTTATTGGTGTTTTTTTATTGTTTTTTTCATTTATTTGTGCTTGTTATTTTAGTCTCATTTACTTCTTGTCTTTTTTTCTCTCTGTCTTCTTTTCTTCTCCTCCTTCGCTACTTTTTATTTTGATCTCTCTCTCTGCTTTTTTCTTTATCACATTTTTATTGGTGTTTTTTTATTAGTTTTTCATTTATTTGTACTTTTTTATTTTAGTCTCCTTTACTTCTTGTCTATTTTTCTCTCTGTGTCTTCTTTTCTTCTCCTTTTCAACCTCTTTATTGTATATTTTCTTAGTTTTCTTTTTGCCATATTTTGTAGTTTTCATTCTTCGTTACTCTTTATTTTCATCTCTCTCGCTTTACTTTTTCTTTCCTCTCGTTTTCCTCCATTTTCACTTTTCTTTACTCCTTGTCTAGATCTTTTTCTCTCTGTCCTTTTCTCCTCCTCCTCCTTCTCCTTCAGTCCCATCTCCTCTCTGTTTTCCTATTCCATTTTGTTCTTTTACTCTCTCTCCTACAACTCCTCATCCAAATCGTCCTCCTCCTCCTCTTTCTAACCATCATGTTCTTTCTCTTATTTTCCTTCATATCTCCCTAATCCTCACCTGTTCCCTCCTCCCACAGGTACCACCGAGGCCCAACGCAGTGCCTCGGGACAAGGGGACGGTGCCACTCCTAATGATAAGTCCATGTCAACGCTAGAGAAGGTAGGTCACACTGGATTAAGGGGACCATTATGTTTTTTTCGGTAAATTCAAACTGATACAACGATTTTCTTGAAGTTTGTATGGATGATAGTTAGGATGTTTATTAATGTGTATGTAAAGTTTGAAGGTGATAGATTGAAAGAGTTAAGAGATATAGTGATTTATTTTCTGGAAGTGGCAAAATTTAATCCATTTCTCCCCTCTCCCCATTAGCTGGTTCATGCCGTTCGAACCACTGGCGGACGAAACGCTTCACCAAGACGAACCAGAGATGACTCCCAGCTGGCGGTAAGAGAGAGAGAGAGAGAGAGAGAGAGAGAGAGAGAGAGAGAGAGAGAGAGAGAGAGAGAGAGAGAGAATAACAAAAATGTATGAAGAGTGAAAAGAATAGAAAGTACTAGTTATTAAATTATTATTATTATTATTATTATTATTATTATTATTATTATTATTATTATTATTATTATTATTATTATTATTATTATTATTGTTATTATTATTATTATTGTTGTTGTTGTTGTTGTTGTTGTTGTTGTTGTTGTTGATTCTGTCTTCTTTTCTCCACTATTTCAATGGACTCTTTTTATATTTCATCTCTCTCTCTCTTCTAGCATCATTATGTCTCTCCTTGATTCTCTCTCTCTCCTCCTCCTCCTCCTCCTCCTCCTCCTCCTCTTCCTCCTCCTCCTAGAATACGTGTTGGCATGCTGCTAAGACCACTCCCTCTCTCCCTCCCTCCCTCCCTCCCTCCCTCCCTCCCTCCGTCTTCTCTACCTTCCTCTCTCTACCCTCCCTTCCTCCTTCCCTCCCTTCCCCTCCCCTGTTACCTTCTTCCTCCCTATATGTTTCTTCCCACCTCCTCCCTCCCTACCTCTCCCTTCTCTCCCTACCTAGCAGAGAGATGGAGGGAGAGAGAGAGAGAGAGAGAGAGGAAGGTCACTGTACTAACTTAACCTCACGGAAATTAATTGAAGAAAAAAAGAAGACAGATGATGATGATGATGATGATGATAATAATAATAGTGATAGAAAGACGTATTAAAGTTAATTAAGTGTGTGTATGTATGTATGTATGTGTGTGTGTGTGTATGTGTACTTTTTTTATATATCTGTCTGTCTGTCTGTATGTATGTATGTATGTTTGTTATCTAAGTATGTGCGTTTTTTCTGTGTATGTCTGTATTCGTTAGGATGTACGTGTGTGTGTGTGTGTGTGTGTGTGTGTGTGTGTGTATGTTTTAAGTTCAAATTTAGGTCTGTCTGTCTGTATGTATGTATGTTATAAGCACGTGTGTGTGTGTGTGTGTGTGTGTGTGTGTGTGTGTGTTCTCATCCCGTGTCCCGCAGGAGGCGGCGGTGGTGGCGGTGCCGCTGCGGGGCCGTGACTTCACCGGGCTGGGCTTCAACATCTACGGCAACATGCGGGACGGCGTCTTCGTCAAGGACGTGCTGCACCGCGGCCCGGCCTCGGAGGGCGGCGCCATCTCCCCTGGTGAGGCGGGGGGCGGGGTAAGGGGAAAAGAGGGGAAAGGTAGGAGGGTAGTTGGTAGAGGTAGGCAGGAAGGAAGGTTGGGGAGGAAGGAAGGTATCCAGACCAGTTAGGCGTGGAGGGAGGGTGAGGTGAGGGGATGAGAGTGAGGGGAGAGGAGGGAAGGGATGGAGTAGGGGGAGGGAGGAAAAAGGAGAGTAAAACTGTGTGTGTGTGTGTGTGTGTGTGTGTGTGTGTGTGTGTGTGTGTGTGTGTGCGCGCGCCTGACGCCCGTGTGCCCGCAGGTGACCGCGTGCTGGGCCTGGCGGTGAGCACGGAGCACATGGTGCACGAGGACGCCCTCACCATCCTGAGCTACGCCTCGCCCTACCCGGTGCTGCTGCTGCTGGAGAAGGCCGCGCCGGGCACCGCCGCGCCGCGCCCGTCGCCCCACGTGGCCGGCCGCCCCGTGCACCCCTTCTACCGGAGCCAGAGCATCGACGACTTGGCCAAGGTGAGCAGACCCGCCTCGACGGTGCCGTGAACGCAACACAACACAACACACTGCACAACACAACGCAACACTAACGCTTCCGCTTCTCCTCCCCAGATCGGCAAGGCTGACATGTCGCGGGTCCGCGCCGCGCGTGTGTCCGGCGCTGTCTCCGGGCTGGACATTTCCCGACCTGACCTAGTTGGGGGCCTGACCCTGGGGCCGTCCCGCCCTGTAGCGGCGCCTCGCACCACCACCGCCGCCGCCGCCGTGCAGCGCGAGGCGCCGGAGCGCCACTCTGAGCGTGCCATAGACGTGCCCGGCGCACCCGCGCCCCGCACACGGGACGCGACGGACGCCGCCGAGAAGGCCGACGCGCGGCACAAGTTCGGAATCAAGGTGCTGCCGGACCTGACGGGCCGCGGCGGCGTGGACCTGGAGGCCGGCGGCGGCGGCGTGGCGATCGAGGTGGCGGCACCCACGCTGGCGGCGCCGCAGCTCAGCATCGAGAAGGAGGCGCCGACCGCCCGGGTGGTCGCCGAGGCCCCCGAGGTGGAGGCGCGGCGGCCGGCGGGCGCCAAGTTCGGCATCAAGCTGCCACAGGTGCAGGCCGGCGGCGGCCTGGGCCTGCAGGGCGGCAAGTTCTCGCACGAGCCCAAGACTGACGACGAGAAGCAGGAGGCCAAGGGCTCCCTGGGGCTGGGCCTCGGCCTGGAGGGGCGCGCGCGCGGCCGCGGCTCAGACTCGGACTCCGCCGAGGACCAGCCCGACGGCACGGCGCGGCCCCGCGGCCTCGACTTCTCCTTGGGCCTGAAGGGCCCCGACCACGACGACGGCCACACGGGCGCCTCGGACGAGGAGAAGGTCAAGTCCAAGCACACGGTGGGCCTGAGCCTCGAGGCCCCCGAGGTGGAGGCCGATGTGCCGGGGTTGGACTTGAGCGTGAGGGGCCCCGAGGCCGACGCCAGGGGGGCTAATGAGGGCGACAAGGGCGGCTTCAACCTTAAGTTCAAAAAGCCCGACCTGAGCCTGCCCGAGCTGGGCTGGGGCAAGGCCAAGGCTGGGGGCGGCGAGGCCTCGGCGGGGGCTGACGCTGAGCTGACCGTGCCGTCCGCTGACCTCAGGGCCGAGGCGGAGCTTGACCTGGACGGTCCCGACGCCGGCAAGAGCCACAAAGGGTTCGGGCTGGGCTTCAAGGGCCCGGACATCAAACTGCCAAGCCTGGGCGTCAAGGGCGATGCTGAGGGTACGAAGGGCGGGCAGCCGGGCCTGGAGGCGGGCGTGGCGGGGCCCGACGTGAAGCTGCCCTCCGTGGACGTGAGGCTGGGGGGGCAGGACGACAAGGAGAGGGCGTCGGACGAGGAGGACGGCGGCAAGAAGAAGAACAAGAAGGGCAAGAAAGGCTTCAGCTTCGGCTTCAAGACGCCGGACTTCAGCCTGCCCAGCATGGGCCTGCGCGGCCGCGGCGATGGCAGCGGCCCGGGCGAGGACAGCACCGACGACGAGGAAAAGAAGGCCAGGAAGGGCGCCAGGCAGGGCGTGGACCTCTCCCTGAAGGCCCCCGGCGTGGACATTGACGGCCCCAAGATCGACCTGAAGGCTCCCGAGGCCGAGCTGCGGGCGCCCAGGGTGGACGTGAAGGGCGGCCTCACGACGCCTGACCTCACCACCCACACGCCGGACGTCCACCTCCAGGCGGCCTCGCTGGGCCTTGACGCGCCGCGCCTCGACCTCCAGGGCCGCGCCGAGGCCGAGGCGATCAACACAGACGTGACGCTTCCCTCCGCGGGCGTCTCGGTGGACCTTCCCGACGCCGAAGAAAACGTTGACTTGAAGCTCAAAGAAAAGGGCAAGAAGGGCTTCAGTTTTGGCTTCAAGGGCCCCGACGTGAGCCTTCCCAGCATGAGCCTGAAGGGGAAGGGAAAAGGTGACAAGGAGGAGAAGGAAGAGTCGGATAATGAACACGACAGTGACAAGGAGAAGAAGAGCAGAAAGGGCTTCGGGTTTGGCTTCAAAGGCCCCGACATCAACCTGCCCAGCATGAGCCTCAAGGGGAAGGGGGAGAAGGATGACAAGGACGACAAGGACGAGTCAGACGATGACGACGATGAAAAGAAGAAGAGCAAAAAGGGCTTCAGTTTTGGCTTCAAGGGCCCTGATGTCAGCCTGCCCGGCGTGAGTGTGAAGGGGAAGGGGGAGAAGGAAGGAAAGGAAGAGGAATCAGAAGATGAGGATGATAAAGAGAAGAAGAGCAAAAAGGGCTTCAACTTTGGCTTCAAGGGCCCTGATGTCAGCATGCCCGGCGTGAGTGTTAAGGGGAAGGGCGGGAAGGAAGACACAGAGCTCTCAGACAGTGAAGACGAGGAAAAGAAGAAGAGCAAAAAGGGCTTCAGTTTTGGCTTCAAGGGCCCTGATGTCAGCATGCCCGGCGTGAGTCTGAAGGGGAAGGGCAAAGGTGATAAAGAGGAGGAGGAAGAGAAGGGCACAGATGATGAGGATGATAAGGAAAAGAAGAGCAAAAAGGGCTTCAGTTTAGGCTTCAAGGGCCCTGATGTCAACCTTCCCAGCGTGAGTCTGAAGGGGAAGGGCAAGGGTGATAAGGAGGAAAAGGAAGAGTCGGATATTGAAGACAGTGACAGGGAAAAGAAGAGCAAAAAGGGCTTCGGGTTTGGCTTCAAAGGCCCCGACATCAACCTCCCCAGCATGAGTCTGAAGGCCAAGGGCGACCAAAAAGACAAAGAAGCCTCAGACTCAGACGAAGACAATGAAAAGAAGGGTAAAAAAGGCTTCAGTTTTGGCCTCAGGGGTCCCGATGTGAGTGTCCCCAGCGTGGACATCAAGGGTAAGGGCGACAATGAAGCCAAAGAAGAGAAGGATGACTCAGACGACGATGAGAAGAAGAGTAAAAAGGGCTTCGGCTTTGGCTTCAAGGGCCCTGATGTCAGCCTTCCCAGCGTGAGTCTGAAGGGGAGGGAGAGAGGCGACAAGGGGAAAGAAGAAGAGGAAAGTGATACTGAGGATGAAAACAAGGAAAAGAAGAGTAAAAAGGGCTTCAGTTTCGGCTTCAAGGGCCCTGATGTTAGCGTGCCCAGCGTGAGTCTGAAGGGGAAGAGTGAAAAAGAAGATGGGAAAGATAAAGAAAACTCAGACTCAGAAGATGACGATGCAAAGAAGAAGGGCAAAAAGGGCTTCAGTTTTGGCTTCAAGGGCCCTGATGTTAGCGTGCCCAGCGTGAGTCTGAAGGGGAAGAGTGAAAAAGAAGATAGGAAAGATAAAGAAGACTCAGAAGATGACGATGAAAAGAAGAAGGGCAAAAAGGGCTTCAGTTTTGGCTTCAAGGGCCCTGATGTCAGCCTTCCCAGCGTGAGTCTAAAGGGCAAAGGCGAACAAGATGATAAACAAGACAAGGATGAGTCAGATGATGATGAGGAGGATGAAAAGAAGAAGGGCAAAAAGGGCTTCGGGTTTGGCTTCAAGGGCCCCGATGTCAGCCTTCCCAGCGTGAGTCTGAAGGGGAAGGGCGAGAAGGAAGAGAAGGAGGAATCAGACGACGACGATGAGGAAAAGAAGAAGAGCAAAAAGGGCTTCAGTTTTGGCTTCAAGGGCCCCAACGTGAGCCTGCCCAGCGTGGATGTCAAGGGCAGAGCAAAGGGCGAGAAGGAGAAGGAAGAAGCTGAATCAGAAGACGAGGACGAGGAGAAGAAGAAGAGAAAGGGCTTTGGTTTTGGCTTCAAAGGCCCTGACATGAGCTTGCCCAGCGTGGATATCAAGGGCAGAGCAAAGGGCGAGAAGGAGAAGGAAGAAGCTGAATCAGATGACGATGAGGAAAAGAAGAAGAGCAAAAAGGGCTTCAGTTTTGGCTTCAAGGGCCCCGACGTGAGCCTGCCCAGCGTGGATGTCAAGGGCAGAGCAAAGGGCGAGAAGGAGAAGGAAGAAGCTGAATCAGATGACGCAGACGAGGAGAAGAAGAAGAGAAAGGGCTTCGGTTTTGGCTTCAAGGGCCCCAACGTGAGCCTGCCCAGCGTGGATGTCAAGGGCAGAGCAAAGGGCGAGAAGGAGAAGGAAGAAGCTGAATCAGAAGACGAGGACGAGGAGAAGAAGAAGAGAAAGGGCTTTGGTTTTGGCTTCAAAGGCCCCAACGTGAGCCTGCCCAGCGTGGATGTCAAGGGCAGAGCAAAGGGCGGGAAGGAGAATGAAGAAGCTGAATCAGATGACGATGAGGAAAAGAAGAAGAGCAAAAAGGGCTTCAGTTTTGGCTTCAAGGGCCCTGACTTGAGCCTGCCCAGCGTGGATGTGAAGGGCAGAGCAAAGGGCGGGAAGGAGAAGGAAGAAGCTGAATCAGATGACGCAGACGAGGAGAAGAAGAAGAGAAAGGGCTTTGGGCTTGACTTCAAAGGCCCTGAGTTTAACCTGCCCAGCCTCAGCCTCATGGGGAAGGAGGGGAAGAAGGAGGCGGAGGAGGAAGATGAGTCAGGTGATGAGAAGAAGGAAAAGACCAAACGAGGCTTCAGTTTGGGCCTCAAGGCTCCGGACGTAAGCCTCCCTAGCGTCACCCTGAGCCGAAGAGAGGAAGAGGAGGAGAAGGAGAAGAAGGAGAAGGAGAAGAAGGAAAAGGAGGAGAAGGACAAATTAAAAAGTGGGTTCAACTTCGGCATCACAACCCCTGACATCAACCTCCCGAACTTGAGCTTGAGAGCAAAACAAAAGAAGGACGATGACTCCGATGAAGAAGCGAAAAGAAGAGGGCTGAGTTTAGGGCTGAAGGGGCCTGATGTGTGTCTCCCGGGCTTTGGGCTTATGGGTCAGGGCAAACAGGAAGCAGGATTGGATGTTAACGTTTCCCGACCTGATTTTAAGATGCCCGAAGTTACGACATCCTCAGCAGGGAACATCGGCGTTGAGGGTGACATCAGAGCCATCAACATCCCAGAGAAAGAACTGTCACTCGGTCTTGAAGCTCCTGAGGTCAAGCTTCCTTCTGGCAAACTCGAGGCTTCTGTTGACCGTCCGCAAGGGAAGATGGGACAAGTTGACCTGACCCTCCCGAATGCAAGTCTGCCCAGCGTCAGTGTTAAGCGAGGTGACAGTCCCGAGGAGGAGGAGGAGAGGGAAAAGGTTAAAAAGGGCTTCGGTTTTGGCTTCAAGGGCCCAGATGTCAGCCTTCCCAGTTTTAGCATGAAGGGGAAGGGAAAAGGTGGTAAAGAGGAGGAGGAGGAAGACACAGATGATGATGATGATAACGAAAAGAAGAGCAAAAAGGGCTTCAGCTTTGGCTTCAAGGGCCCTGATGTCAACCTTCCCAGCGTGAGTCTGAAGGGGAAGGGAAAAGGAGATAAAGAGGAGAAGGAAGAGTCGGATAATGAGGAAGACAGTGACAGGGAAAAGAAGGGCAAAAAGGGCTTCAGCTTTGGCTTCAAGGGCCCCGATGTCAGCCTTCCCAGCGTGAGTCTGAAGGGGAAGAGTGAGAAAGATGATAGGAAAGATAAAGAAGCCTCAGACTCAGAAGATGACGATGAAAAGAAGAAGAGCAAAAAGGGCTTCAGTTTCGGCTTCAAGGGCCCCGATGTCAGCCTTCCCAGCGTGAGTCTGAAGGGGAAAGGCGAGAAGGATGACAAGGAAGGAAAGGAAGAGGAATCAGAAGATGAGGATGATAAAGAGAAGAAGAGCAAAAAGGGCTTCGGGTTTGGCTTCAAGGGCCCTGATGTCAGCATGCCCAGCGTGAGTGTGAAGGGGAAGGGCGAGAAGGAAGGAAAGGAAGAGGAATCAGAATCAGAAGACGAAGAAAAGAAGAAGAGCAAGAAAGGCTTCAGTTTTGGCCTCAAAGGCCCTGACGTGAGCCTGCCCGGCGTGAGCCTGAAGGGGAAGGGCGAGAAGGAAGACAAGAAAGACAAAGGAGACTCAGACTCAGAAAATGAAGACGAGGAAAAGAAGAGCAAAAAAGGCTTCGGGTTTGGCCTCAAAGGCCCTGACGTGAGCCTGCCCAGCGTGAGTGTGAAGGGCCAGGCGAAGAGTGACAAGGAGAAGGAGGACTCAGATGAAGATGAAGATGAGGAAAAGAAGAAGGGCAAAAAGGGCTTCAGTTTTGGCTTCAAAGGCCCCGACGTGAGCCTGCCCAGCGTGAACATAAAGGGCAGGACGAAGGGCGAGAAGGAGGAGAAGGAGGACTCAGAGGAGGATGACGAGAGGAGCAAAAAGGGCTTTGGTCTGAGCCTGAAAGGTCCTGAGTTTGGGCTGCCCGGCCTGAGCCTGAAGGGCCGCGGGAAGGAGGGGGAGGAGGAGGAGGTCAGGGAGGCAGAGGAGGCCAAGGAGAACGAGAAGAACAAGCGAGGCTTCAGCCTGGGCCTCAAGGGCCCGGACGTGACCATGCCGAGCCTGAAGCTCAAGGGAGAGAAGGAGGCGCGGGTGGGCTTGGCCGTGGAGGGGCCCGAGGCGCACCTGTCCGCCCTCAGCCTGCGGACGCAGCCCGCCGCCGAGGCGGACGACGAGAAGGCGCGGCGAGGCCTGGCGTGGGGCGTGTCCGGCTCCAGGGTGGCGGCTGGCCTGCGGGAGGACCACGGGAACGAGACGGACGAGGAGAAGGACAAGGGCGCCAAGAAAGGCCTCGTCTTCGGCATGAAGGCGCCGGACTTGAGCCTGCCGAGCGTCAGCCTGCGAAACAACGGCGAGGAGGGCGGCCCCGGCAAGGCCAAGGCCAGCCTGGGCCTGGGCCTGAAGGGGCCGGAGGTGACGCCGCCCGGCCTCAGCCTGAGGGCCCGCGCCGACCCCCCCGAGCGAGGCCGCGACAGCGAGGACGAGGCCGGCGGCGGCGGACGAGGCCTCGGCGTGAGCGTGGCGGCGCCGCGGCTCAGCCTGGCTCACCGGCTGGAGGCGGCCGCGGCGGACCTGAGCCTCGAGGGCCAGGACGCCGAGCTGGAGTGTGACCTGCCCGAGGCTGACATTGACCTCAAGAAGGCCAAGATCGACCTCCCCGAAGTTGACCTCCAGGCGGGCGTTCTGGAGGGCGAGGCCTCCGCGCGGGCCTCCGGCGTGGAGACAGAGAGCTCGCGCCTCTCGCCGGGCTTCGGCATGGCCTTCGGCTTCAAGGGCTTCAAGAAGCACATCGGCCTCGACGCGCGCGACGCCAGCCTGCCGGAAGTGGAGGCGGCGGCGGAGGGCCTGAAGCCGGGCGTGGAGGTATCGGTGGAGGCGCCCACGCCCGCCGCCAGGGCGTCCCTGGAGGCCAAGGCGTCGGGCGTTACCGCCGTCGAGGTGCCGATCAAGGTGAAGGCGACGGCGCCCGCCATCCCCGCGGCAGCGCTGGAGGTGGAGGCCGAGAAGGCCAAGGCCAAGGCCAAGGCCAGGGACGACGAGGACGACGAGAAGGCCAAGGTGAAGCACAAGTTCGGCCTCGGCTTCGGGTTCCGGCGGTCCTCGGACAGCGAGGAGGACGCGCGGGAGCCCACGTCCCTGACGCCGGACCCGGACCGCGGCGCCGCGCGGGACGACAAGAAGAAGGGCCGCGGCAAGATGAGCTTCGGCTTCCGCGGGTTCTCGCGCTCCTCCGACACCGAGGAGGAGCACCACCCGCCCGAGCGGCCGCCGGAGGAGGCCGAGGACGAACGGGCGCGGCCCCGCGTCAAGGGCGGCCTCAGCTTCGGCTTCAAGGGGCGGGGCGGCCGCAGCTCAGACTCCGAGGACAGCATCGACCACCAGCAGCAGCAGCAGCACGGCCGCGTGGACACCGATCCCCAGGCCGAGGCGGCGCCCGCCAAGCACAAGGTCAAGCCCAGCCGCAGCTTCGGCTTCAAGAGCAAGAGCAAGAGCTACGACATGGAGGGCGGCGAGGCCGAGGCCGACCTGCCGCGTCGGGAGGCCGAGGCCGAGGAGGAGGTGAAGGTCAAGACGAAGTCTAGCCTCAACTTTGGGCTGCGAGGCTTCGGCAAGACGGAGGCCAAGTACGAGCTGAAGAGCGACTCCGAGGCCGGCGAGGCCGACGAGGCCGCCGCGCGCGCCCGCCAGCAGCAGCAGCAGCAGAAGGGCCGCGGCTTCGCCTTCCGCAGCCGCAGCGGCCGCAGCACCTCGGACTCTGAAGGCCCCGAGACGGAGGAGCGCGTGGAGCTGGACACGCGCGGGGCCGAGGACAAGACGAAGGAGAGCAAGAGCAAGGGCCTGAGGCTGGGCTTCAAGGGCTTCAAGAACCTGAAGGGCAAGATCCAGACGGAGATCAACCGCATGCGGCACGATAGCCACTCCAGCGAGGACGAGGCCGTGCGCGACACCCCCGACCCCGAGGCCGCCGAGGCCAAGCGGAAGAAGAACCCCAAGAAGAAGAAGGACAAGGAGAAGAAGGCCAAGAAGGAGGACGAGGACGCCCACAACACGTCCGAGGAGACCGCCATGGCGCTGGCCGCCGCCGCCGCCGCCAAGGACAACCGCAGGAAGCGGCCGGAGAAGGCCGTCCGCTCCTCCTCCCCGTCCTCCTCCTCCTCCAGCTCGTCCTCCAGCTCCGACGAGGACGACGAGCACCGGCCGGAGGGGAAGAAGAGGAAGCGGGGCCGCAGTCGGGGCCGCGCCGTGGCCACGGGCGTGACGGAGGTGATGGTGACGGAGCAGCCCGTGGACGTGGAGGTGGTGGAGGTGGTGGAGGCCACGACGCGCCGCGTGGACGTGGCCATGCCGCGCCTCCAGCAGATCGACGTGGACTCCGCGCCCTACAAGCGGCGCGCCCCGCAGCCCCCCGCCACCGAGGCCGCCGCCGCTGTGACCCCCGCCAGCGTGGTGGTGAGGGCGGTGCAGCTCAAGAGCGCCGCGCCGCCGCCGCCGCGCGAGGGCAACGTGGAGGAGCGCGTGGAGGTGGTGGAGGTGGTGGAGCGCACGGTGGTGACGCGCCGTGTGCAATCGCCGCCCGTGCTGCCCGACGCGGCCTCGCTGGCCTCGGACAGTGACGGGGAGCGGGAGGTGGTGCGCGGCGCCGCCCTCGTCGCCTCCACGCCCAAGCGGCCCACGGACTCCGAGGAGATGAAGCGCAAGGCGGCCTCGCTGGGCGACCTGTCCCGCCTGCAGGCCGAGCCTGACCCCGTCAGCCTGCTGCTGGAGCGCGCCGTGTCCCTGGACCTGACGCGCACGCCCGCGCACCAGCCCGCCCTGCACCGCCCGCACCGCCTCACGCTGCCCGACTCCTCCGCCACCTCCATCGAGGAGGAGGGCGGCGGCGCGGGGCTGCGCGAGGGCGGCGGCGCCGGGATGCGGCGCGCCGAGCAGTGGGGCACCCTGGAGCAGGCGCTGCTGTTCCGGCGCGTCAGCGAGTCCAGCCTGGCTGAGGCCGTGTCGCCGCGCGTGTCCCGCCTTGGCGGGGACGCCGACGGCCACCACGAGGGCGAGTCCGTGTCCCACATCGAGATCAGCGGCTTGACCTCCGTGACGGACGTGTCCAGCCAGTGGGTGACGGCCAGCGAGTCCTTGGCCAGCGGCGTCACGCTGAGCCACAACGCCAGGGGCGAGGAGCTCGACGACCCGCCGGCCCTGCCCGCCACGCCGCCGCCCGCGACGGGCGGCACGACCATCACGCTGCTGGACGGCGACGCCACCATCACCGAGGCGCTGCAGCCAACCCGCGCCGAGGAGCACGTGGTGGTGGTGCAGGGGCGCGGCGCCCCCGCCGAGGAGCGGCACCTTGTGAGCAGCTTCAGCGTGCAGCTGCGGCAGGCGGGCATCCCCCCGCGGCCTGTGGCCAGCAGCAGCTGCAGCAGCAGCCGCAGCAGCCTGAGCAGCGACAGCGAGCTGGAGGGCGGCGCCGTGGGCGAGGGCGTCACGGTGACGGTGTCGCCGCAGCTCAGCAGTCTGGACGTGGGCGGCGGCAGCCCGCCCGCCTCCTCCCCGTCCGTGCCACCGCCCGTGCCGCCCAAGCCCCGCCCCCGCACCGCCTCGCCGCCCAAGGTGGCGGTGTCGCGCCACGAGGCGGCGCTGGTCACGGTGCGGGAGAACGGCGCCGTGGTGGTGAGCACCGAGGGCGGCGGTGTGGGCGTGGTAGAGGGCGGCGCGGCGGACACCGTCACCATCGACACGGTGGAGGTGGGCGGCGACACCATCCTGCTGACCGGCGGCGAGAACGGCGGCGGCGGCGGCGGGCTGTCCCCCACCCTGGTGCTGGAGCGCGCCGCGCTGCCGCAGAAGTCCCTGACGCAGATCACGGTGGACGGCGGCCGCTACATCCTCAACGAGGGCGGCCTCAGCCAGACGCTCATCATCTCCACGCCCTCACGCCTCCAGGCCTCACCCCCGGGCCCCGACTCGCCCCCGCCCACTCTGCAGCCCCCGCAGTAGCCCCCCCCACCACGCCGCCCAGCGCCTCGCCGCGTGTGGGCGGCAGGCTCAGCATTTATGGACCCCCCCTGTGGTTCCCCCTCGGCCCCCCGCGCTCCCCTTTCCTCTCCTCTCTAGAAGTGTTCAAAGTTTATACTTTTTATACCTTACACTCCCGCCGCCGCCGCCGCCGTGCGTGGGCGTCCGCGCGCCGCCCCGCGAACAGTTGTTAGTATTTTTATATTTTATCTTTGTATATTGGTTGACGGTGTTTGGTGTACCTTGTGTATTTAATAGTCCAAGTCTATATTTGGGTGTATATAAGATGTACTAATAATAGCGTAGCCACCTTGTGTAAGCGTAACAACGAGTCGACCTAACACTGGGCCGTCCTGGGCGGCGGCGCGGCGGCGGCGGCGGCGGGCGGCTCTCTTGGTCATCTTGCAGGTCAACAGCACCACACAGTGACACACACACACACACACACACACACACACACACACACACACACACACACCAGCGGGCCACCCCAGCCTGGTGCCGAGCCGCCGGGCCTTGAGACTCGTGCCTTACAACCCGCGCCACACAGCCCGCCCCGCCTGGACCTGTAGCCTCCGCGCTCCCCGCCCCGTCCTCTTCTGCAGGGTCAGTGTTTGGGACCTCCGGCTATTCGATCCCCCCCTCTCCCCACCTACACACACACACACACACACACACACACGCGCGCGGTAGGTCAGTCACGCCGTCCGTCCGTCCGTCCGCCCGTCCGCGCCCCGCCCTGTGATACGGTTCTTCGCAGCGCTCAAGTGCCATTAGCAATAGATCACTAAAGAAGAGAACACGACGAAAACGATGTAGTAGAGACCGCGCGTCACTTAGAAACCCCGACCCAGTAATATCTCCCCCTTCACTTAATACCCTTTCCTTCCTTTCCCTCCCTCATGTCTTTAACTTAGGCACTGAAAAACGTTCGTAAGAGGACCCACAAACGTTTGACAATGCGAGTGTTTGTTACTTCTGACCTTCCTTCCTTCCCGCCTTCCTTCCTTCCCGCCTTCCTCCCTTCCCGCCTTCCTTCCTTCCCGCCTTCCTCCCTTCCCGCCTTCCTCCCTTCCCGCCTTCCTTCCTTCCCGCCTTCCTCCAGCCCTCCCCTTCCCGTCCCTTCAGTATTAAACCCTTTTCTCATCTTTATGTTCAAAATGATTAACCTTCGCTGTGATACCTTCAAACGATTGTACGAAAGCTCAAAGGTAGTCGATGTTGGACGAAGAATAAGTAGTAGATGTTGTAGTGTTTTCATATTAGCGAACGAAACAGCGTAAATAACGAAAGTAGATGCTGGAGAAAGATGTAAGTAGATGCTATAGGTACATAAACACATTTTTTTATATTAGAGAACGAAAGGAAAACGGTAAATAATGAGTACTTCTTGATTTTTATATATTTTACGCGTTTTACCTCAATATTTTTCGATCTGAATTTACATATATATTTTTTTCCTTCGTATATGTCGAATTTATTTTGCGTATCTTATTCAGTATACTAAAAAATGTTGACAATTTAACTTTTTACATTTAACACATTTGTTTTTTTCGTCAATTTCCGTTTTTTCTGCGTATATTAAGTTTATTTTGCGTATTTTATTCAGAATCCCCCAAAAGGTTGATAATTTAACTTTTTGACATTTTACGCATTTGTGTTTTTCGCCAATTTCCGCTTTTTTTCTGCGTATATCAAATTTATTTTCCATATATTATTCAGAACACAAAAAAGGTTGACAATTTTAACTTTTTTAATTATATGTATTTGGCATTTCGTTTTTATTGCTTTTTCGTCTAAATTTCCGTTTTTTTTTCGTTTATATGAAGTTTATTTTGCATATTTTATTCAGAACCCAAAAAAGGTTGACAATTTAACTTATTTGATCATGTATTTTACGCGTTTTATTTATTTTTTTGAAATTCCTATACTTTTTAGAGTATGTCAGATTTACTTAGTATATTTTATTTTGAACAAAAGGTCTGCAATTTGACTTCCAGAATCATATAATTTTTTTTTAGTCAAATTCTCTTGTTTTATTTTCGTTTTTGCTAGATTTATTTCGCGTATTTACCATTACAATTTAACTTCCCGAATCATATATTTTACGCGCTTTTTAAAACAATTTCTCGTATATAAAAAAAAAACTTAAATTCCAGATGTACTTTGCATATATACCGTTTACAATTTAACTTCCCGAATCATATATTTTACGCGCTTTTTACAACAATTTCTCGTCAACATAAAAAAAATTCCTCGATTCCAGATGTATTACGCATATTTAAATCAATCAATCACCACTTACAATCTATCTTCCAGAATCATATAGTTTACGCGCTTTTTACAACAATTTCTCGTCTATATAAAAAAAGTTCTTCGATTCTCACGTCTATAGTTTTCGCCATAGTCCTTATTGTAGCAGATTATTCTTGTATTTTCGGTGCAGACTCGAACGCACCATCATCGCAATCATCAGCAAAGGTTGTCCGAGGCAGTATTCTTGCAGGGGAACACAGGTAACACAAGCTTTAATTAAACAAAAAAAAAATACCTTCTTTTTAATAATTATCAATGACTTCCATAAGCAAACATATCAACCCGACCCCGAGTGTGTTTTCAACGGGACCAAGTGAAGCTTTACACGCACAGGAACTGGTGTTTTTTGGGTGTTTTTTGGTGTTTTTTTAAGTTTTGTTTCGCTTTTTTTTTCGATTTTCCAATTTTGTTATTTTTTTATATTTTGTCATGCCAGAAAAACCAACTCGTCTTTTTTACATTATTTGGGTTTTTATTTCGTTGTTTTTTTACGGTTTTCTGTTTTATTATTGTCAGGAAAATGTAAATCAACTTGCCTTTTTTTTATTTTTTAGTTTGTCTTCGTTTTTTTCCGTTTTCTGTTTTATTATTAGTCAGAATATGCATCCAAATTTGTCTTTTTTTAATATTCTTTGTCTAGTTTCATTTTATCTATTTTTGGTTTTCTACTGTATATTTTTTTTGTCCTACGGAAATTCATATCAAACTGTCTTTATTTTTTGTAATGTATTCGTTTTTTCAATTCTCCATTCTATTAATTTTTTAGTCATACGAAAATTCACACAAATACGTCTTCTCAATATTTATTTTTGAGTTTCATTTCGTCTTTTTCCAATTTTTAGGTCACACAAACTTGTCTACTTTTATAATCATTGTTCGTCTAATGATATTCAGATTTTTAGGTTTTTCATTTATATTTAATCATACAAACTTGTGTTCTTGGATACATTTTTTGAGTATTTTATTTTTTGTCCGTTTTTTTCCATATTTTTCGTCATATTTTTCACGGGTGGTTCTCAAAGCTAACACCGGGCAGATGGCGCCGCTGTCTATCGTCCTTTCCCTCTGTAACAAGCCACTTAACCCCAGACAGAAGGATTGATAACAGGGAACCGTCTTTATCATTAGCTTCCAGAGTCACCCAACGGCCTGAATATTTAGTTATCTCGAAGGAATTGTTTAGTAATCCCTGACGCCCCGAGAGACAGCGTTCAAGAAGGATTGGAGAGTTTTTACTTAAGCCATTCCACGTTAATTATCAATATAGGTGCTGACTAACATTTGTCGTATAGATATATATAAATAGATATGTATGTATGTATTAAGTTTACTGTTATTTCTGTATCTGTTTATCTCCTTCCTCCTCCTTCTCTTTCTTCTTCTCTATTTTCTTTTTCCAGTGTTTTTCTTTCTATAATGTCTATATATATAAAGGAGTGAACCCAATACAAAATCTCGGTTGTGTAGTATTTTTAATTAATGCACTATGCTTAACTTTATTTTCCCCCCTCTGTAATAAAGTTATCAAGATACGTGAACTGTTTCTGTCTCCGTGGTCAAGTGCCTAGCTATGAACTCACGAGTCTGGGTTCTCGGTCCGGACAGTCGGCGCGCAGTCCACACAGCTGTCCATCCTCCCTTTGGGGCTGGTTGATTAATGAGTACCTGGGGAAACATGGGAAAGGTAAAATGAAGTAATCCGTTTGTCACACTGTTCCTAATCTAAGGTCAGTTGGGTCCACTACACAGGGGAGACAACAGAACACAGGAGAGTATCCCACCCCTGCCACCAGTGTGATACAATTTTTATTTTCTACGTCATTCACTCCAAGATTTAAATACCTTTCTATAGATCTTGATTCACGTACGCGGCCTCTGCGAGTCACGAAACACACGAGAAAGAAGCTAATTAATTCGTACACTCACCCAGAAGAAAAAATACAATAAAAAAATCAGAAAGAGAGACAAAGAGGAGGAAAGGAAAAGAGAATGAAAGAGAAAGAAGATGAGCTGAGATGACAGAGAAGGAGAGGAAGAGAGAGTGAAAGAGAAAGACAGAAGATGAGCTAAAATGACAAAGAGAAGGAGAGGAAGAGAGAGTGAGAGAGAAAGACAGAAGATGAGCTAAAATGACAAAGAGAAGGAGAGGAAGAGAGAGTGAAAGAGAAAGACAGAAGATGAGCTAAAATGACAAAGAGAAGGAGAGGAAGAGAGAGCGAAAGAGAAAGACAGAAGATAAGCTAAAATGACAAAGAGAAGAAGTGGAAGAAAGAGTGAAAGAGAAAGACAGAATAAGATAATATAAGCTACAATAATGATGTTGTTGTATAGTGAACCCGTTACAAAGACACAAACACAAACACAGCCGCTGCCAAGGCGACGCCCACACTCCTGTCATTCCAAAGCCCAGAAATGGTCACGTGTGTCTCCTGCTCGTATTTTCCCCTCCCGTAGCTGCTGTGAGCCGCGGCCATGAACATCAAGCACATAAAAAATATTCTGCCGCCCCAGGTAAGCATAGCAGGTGTAATTAAGGCGCTGTGAGGCGTTGATGAAGAGAAAATAAGGGATAAATAACACCCGACATTCCTAAGTGTTTACCTTCCAAGACATTGATGGCAGTTTGATTTCTGTCATATGTCAACGATAGTTTACAAGCTTTTGGAGTTCCTAGGCTATTTTATCAAGAGTATATCATTAGACCCAATAATACCAGCTTCGTTATGTGAGTCGGCAGCCTCAACCTATCCTGAGGTAGCCTGTAGGGTATTATTGTAGGAGTACACCAGTCTAGAGATGGCTTTTCTTACCCTGACCATTAGAAAGAGCTCCGCATTCTGAGTAAATTCATCCCCATAAACACCCCTCGGAAATCATTTATAACGGAGGGAGGGAGGGAGGGCGGTCAAGGCCAGGACGTTAGGTTAGGTTAGTTTTAGGTTAGGTTAGTGTTAGGTTAGGTTAGTTTTAGGTTAGGTTAGGTTAGGTTAGGTTAGTGTTAGGTTAGGTTAGTGTTAGGTTAGGTTAGTTTTAGGTTAGGTTAGGTTAGGTTAGGTTATGTTAGGGTTATGTTTAGTTTAAATGCACCTGTGTGGACGAAACTAGTTTTTTCTGGTAGATTTCGGTCTGTTTTGAATGAATGTGCTCTAAATTTTTTATCACAAATCATTAGTCTCTTGGTTGGAAGGGGGGTAAAAAAACACGTGATTTGCGATAGAAATGACACGCATATTCATTCAAAACAGGCCGAAAACTACCGAAAAAAACTAGTTTCGTTCGGAAATGCGAGACTGGTGAAGTGCTACAAATTTACCGCCTGTAGAGCGTCAGGCGGGGGAGGGGGAGCGGCGTGCACCCCGCTGTGGAGGGCAACACTATTTATTTTGATGTCTTCTTGTGCTTTTGGTCTTCACAATCGTACCCCATGGAAGTGGTTAAAGGGAAAGTTCAATAGCAAAGCCCCCAAGTCATAACATGATGCTCAGTGTGGCTATATTGAGATCAGAGGAATTTGAGGAGAGTAAAGCCCCCCCAAGTAGGAGATGATGTTAGGCTTTATAGGATTTGAGAAATTTAATTATTTACAGTAAATTGCAAAATACATTGATAGCAATTAATTACATAACAAAACATGCCAGGAAAAGTGTTCTGTACACCATGGTGAGACGGGTTAAGTCACAGATATTTAGTGGAGTAACTGATGACAGCAGACCAAGGTTAAGGAGTATAGAGGGATGCCAAGAAGGGGAAAACTACATGTTATAGAAGAACAAAATAGACGCTTGTGTCTCTCCCTGCCAGGACGGGGCGGCCAAGATCACGGCGATGGCCTGGTCACCCAACAACATCAAGCTGGCGGTGGCCACAGCGGAGCGTGTGGTGCTGCTGTTTGACGAGCAGGGGGAACGCAGGGATAAATTCTCCACCAAGCCAGCAGACGCCAAGGTGTGTGTGTGTGTCCAAACCTGTGTAATTTTTTTTTGTTTTTTTTTTGTCATGTTTGATTTTTCTATGAGTTTTGTCTGCTACTTATTTCCCATTTCATCACAAACTCTTCCTTTTAATTAACGCCTTTCTCCTCTTAATAACTTACTTTTATTTTGTATTATTCCTCTTCTTTATCTTTTTTTCCTTCACTCTCCTCCTCATTATCTTTCTTCTTCTTTATCTCTTTTCTGCTTCATTCTCTTCACCTCTCTCTCTTTCTCTCCTTCCAGTACGGCAAGAAGAGTTACCTGGTAAAAGCCATCGCCTTCTCGCCCGACAGCACCAAGCTAGCCATCGGACAGACAGACAACATCATCTATGTCTACAAGATTGGGGAGGACTGGTAAGAGGAAGAGGAGGAGGAGGAGGAGGAGATGAATAAAAGTGAAAAATATAAAAAAGAAAATATACTCATTCTCATATTCACTCCACTCATACTTATCCTCATGCCCTCATACTCACTCATACTCATCCTTCATTGTCCCTTTCCTCATCTTCCCTTCAACTCATTTTTCACTCATTTTCATCCTCACCCTTCCCCTTCACCTTCCTCTCTTCATCTTCCCTTCATCACCTAGAAGAAGAAGAAGGTGTTACATACTCATATTTTATCCACACCCATACTCATCTTCATACCCACTCCTCATCTTCCCTTCCTCATCTTCCTTCCCTTCGTCGTCAGGGGGGAGAAGAAGGTGATATGCAACAAGTTCGTCCAGTCATCGCAGGTCACATGTTTGGCCTGGCCGGTGGAGGGGCCCATTGTGTTTGGTCTGCTGGAGGGGAAGGTGCGGGCTGCCAACATCAAGTCCAACAAGTCCCAGACCCTGTACCAGACCGACTCCTATGTGGTGTCTATTGCGTCAAAGTGAGTGCGTTTTTTTTTTTTTTTTTGTGTTTATTGTTTTATTTTTCTCTCATTTATTTACATTCTCTCTTCTCTTTTCTTTCCACCTTTTTCCTCCTTCTCCTCTTACTTCTCTTCCCTTCCTTACACATTTTTCCTCCTCTTTCCTTCCTTATTTTTCCCCTTCTCTTCCCCTCCCATTCTCCTCCTCCCTTCTTCTCTTCCCTTCTTTACCTACATTCTCTCCTTCTCTTCCCTTCTCTCACATTTTTCCTCCTCTTTCCTTCTGTATTTTGTCCCTTCTCTTCCCCTCCCATTCTCCTCCTCCCTTCTTCTCTTCCCTTCTTTACCTAGATTCTTTCCTTCTCTTCCCTTATCTCCTTTCCCTTTCATCCTCTTCCTTCCTTCCTTTCCCTATCCACTGTCCCCCTTCTATTCCTTTCCTTTCCTTCCTCTCCCTTTCATTCTTTTCCTTCCTTCCTTTTCTTTTCCTTCCTCTCCCTTTCATTCTCTTCCTTCCTTCCTTTCCTTCCTTCCTCTCCTCTCCCATGACCACTTAACTCTTCTCCTTTACAGCCTTCGAGGGACAGCCTTCCTCTCGGGTCATGCGGACGGCTCAGTGGTCCGGTTCTACGTGGCTGACGACCCCTACCAAGAACCCCAGGTAAGGATGTTCGGAAGCGACAAACAAACAAGTAAACACTCAGACTATTATTGGTATGGGCAAGTGTTTATAGTGGTGCCATCTTGCTTGGCTCATGCTGCCCCCTGGAGCTTATCTTTGATCGTCTTGTAGAGAGAATTTAGAGTCCGGGTTGATAGGTGGTCTTCAGGACAGTGTGTGGGTAGTTTTAGGCCTTCAGGAGCACTAGAAGAATTTTTTTGAGAAGCCTATTTATTATTTTTTTTGTATTTTCTTTTATATGTGTATTGTTTTTTCATTGTTTTTTTTCTTTTACTCTGTTTTCTTTCTGTTTCCTCCCACTTTTTATCTTTTTTTTTATGTTTTCCGATACTTTATTTGTTGTTTTAACCTGTTATTTATTTATTTTTCTTTTCTTCTGGTTTTGTATGTGACTTCCTTCCTTCCTTCCTTCCTCTGGCATTAAAACTCCTTCCTTCCTTCCTCTGGCATTAAAACTCCTTCCTTCCTTCCCCTGGCATTAAAACTCTTTCCTTCCTTCCTCTGGCATTAAAACTAACTCCTTCCTTCCTTCCTCTGGCATTAAAACTCCTTCCTTCCTTCCTTTCCCTGGCTTTAAAACTCCTTCCTTCCTTCCTTCCTCTGGCATTAAAACTCCTTCCTTCCTTCCTTCCCCTGGCATTAAAACTCCTTCCTTCCTTCCTTCCTCTGGCATTAAAACTCCTTCCTTCCTTCCTTCCTTCCTCTGGCATTAAAACTCCTTCCTTCCTTCCCCTGGCATTAAAACTCTTTCCTTCCTTCCTTCCCCTGACATTAAAACTCCTTCCTTCCTTCCTTTCCCCTGGCATAAAAACTCCTTCCTTCCTTCCTTCCCCTGGCATGAAAAACTCCCTCATCCTCCCTAGGGCAAGATCATCTCCCACTCCTGCCCGCCCTACGCCCTTGCCTGGACGAGCAGCAGCGTGGTGGTGGCGGGGTGTGACAAGCGGGTGGTGGTTTACAGCAAGATGGGAAAGATCACGCAACAGTTCGACTACAGCAGAGACGCCACAGAGAGGGAGTTCTCGGCCGTTGTCACAAGCCCCAGCGGTCAGGCTCTGGTCATTGGAAGCTATAACAGGTGGGTTGGTGTGGTTGTAGTGGCGGGTGAGATCGTGGGTGTAGTAATGTTAGTGGTTGGTGGATGAGCTGGTAACATTGGTGGATTGTGGATGAGAGATAATATGTATAAGTTTCTGTTTCCTTTCTTTTTCCTTTCCTTTTCTTTTTCTTCCTTTCCCTATTCACTGTCCCCCTTCTTTTCCTTTCCTTTCCCTCCTTTCCCTTTCATCCTCTTCCTCCCTTCCTTTTCCTTCCTTTCCCTATCTACTGTCCCCTTTCTTTTCCTTCCTCTCCCTTTCATCCTCTTCCTTCCTTCCTCTCTCCTTTCCTCTCCCTATTCACCCTTCTCTCTCTTCCTTCCTTCCTTTTCCTTCCTTTCCTTCCTCTCCCTATTCACTCTCTCTCTCTCCTTTCTTCCTTTTCCTTCCCTCCTTTCCTTCCTCTCTCTCATCTCATCTCTTTTTCTCCCTTCCTTTCTTTTCCTTCCATTTCCTTTCCTTCCTTTCTCTCTCTCCTTTCCTCTCCTTATTCACCCTTCTCTCTCGTCCTTTCTTCCTCTCCCTTCCTTCCTTTCCTTCCTCTCTCTCCTATCTCCTCTCTTTATCACGCAAACTTACACCATTCCTTTCTTCAATACCCCCTTCTTCACCCCTATCCTTCCTCCCCCTTCCCTTATACTCCCTCCACACCTCCCCTCACCCCATCACCTCCATCACCCCTTCCCACAGGCTGCGTATCTTCGACTACAACACGACGAGAGGTATGTGGGACGAGAAGGGGACGAGGGAGTTTGATGGCTTCTACACGATCACAGCTCTGGCGTGGAAGAGGGATGGCTCGCGGCTTGTCTGTGGAACGCTGTGTGGGGCTGTGGAGCTGTTTGATTCTGTGCTGAGGTGGGTGTGGGGGTGGAAGAGGAGGAGGAGGAGGAGGGGAAGAGATGGGGAGAGAGAAGGGAGGGATAGGGATTGTATGGGAAGGCTTGTGTGTGTGTGTGTGTGTGTGTGTGTGTGTGTGTGTGTGTGTGTGTGTGTGTGTGTGTGTGTGTTTTAATCTGCATTCTTTCTTTCTTTCTTTCTATCTCCCTTTTTTTCTTTCTCTCTGCCTCTTCAATCCTTCTCTCTCTCTCTTCTCTTTCCTCCACTTCTCTCTGCTATCTCTCTCTCTCTCCTCTCATTTTCTCGCTCTCTCTCTTCTCCTCCATCTCACTCCACTACCCTCCCTTTTTCTCTCTCTCTCTCCCTTCCTCTCTCTCCTATCCACTCTCTCCTCCATCTCTCCATTCTTCCTCTTTCTCTCCCTCTTCTTTCCTCTCCAAAACATCCTCTTCCTCTCTAACTCTTTCCTCTTTTCAAACCACCCTCTCCTCCTCCTCCTCCTCCTCCACCTCACTCCATCTCCCTAACCCCCGCAGGCGCTCCGTGTGGAAGAACAAGTGGGAGATGACCTATGTTGGCCCCTCGCAAGTGCTGGTCAAGCCCCTCGCTGGGTCAGGTCCCTTCGGCAGCCGTGGGGTCATCTTGAGGTCACAGTATGGCTTTGAGATCCACGATGTTCGGATTATGGGTGAGTGGATAAGTGGAGGTGGATGAGTGGATGTGTTTGTGTATATGTTTTTTGCTTTTTTTAACTTTCTGGTTCTGTTTTTTTAATTTTTTCTTCCACTCCTGTTTTTTTTTTATGTGGATATGTGGATACCAATTCTTTACCTTTCCATCTCCTCCCTTCCTTTCTATCACCCTAATTCCTCCACCGTTACCACCACCACCCCCCCCAGGCAAGGACCGTTACCTCGTGGCGCGCACCAACGAGACGCTACTGCTTGGGGACCTGCACCGCAACCTGCTTAGCGAGGTGCACTGGGGCGTGGAGCCGGGCTCGGAGAAATTCTACTTTGACAACGAGAATGTTTGCCTCATCTTCAACGCCGGGGAACTCTCGCTGGTGGAGTATGGCAACAATGACATACTGGGATCTGTGAGGTGCGTGTGTGGTGTGTGCGTGTGTGCGTGTGTGTGTGAGTTTGTTTCGTCTTTGTTTTTCTATTCTATATTTCGTTCTATTCCTCTATGTGTGTGACTTAGCAAAGGATTACATTAGGTAGTGTAGGAGTGCGACAGATAGATTGAAAAGGTTGAATAAGAGAGAAAATAAACCTCAGACAAACAGAAAAAACCCAGACAGACAAATTGAGTTGAAATGAAAGCTGAAAAAAGTTTAATGAGGGAAAAAGGGTAATTAAGTTATCAAGATAGAAATACTGTCTCTCCCCTGGCCAGGACGGAGTTTATGAACCCTCACCTGATCAGCGTCCGTCTTAACGAGCGTCGGCAACGGGGGATTGAGGACAACAAGAAGATGGCCTACCTCCTGGACCTCAAGACCATCTGTTTGGGTGAGGACCAGCGGGTGAGAGAGGGAAATGGATGACCGAGGAGGAAAAGGCGGAGTTGATTGTTTGAAGGAGAAAAAGAAGTTGAGGAATGGAGTTGACTGTCTGAATGGATTATGGAGGAAGAAAAGGAGTTGATCGTGGGTTTGAGTAGATGAAGAAGAGCTTGGAATGGCTAACAAAGGAGAAAAGTTGAGTATCCTTGAATGAGGACAAGGAGATGAACAGATGAGAGAGATCGAAACGGAGGAATTGACTGGCTGTTTAATGAATGAAAAAGAGGTTGAAATAGATGATAAAGAAAGGATAAGAACACAGCACAGTTAATCAAAAATAGATATCATAAATACAGTAAAATATAAATTAATACAAATAGATATATATATAACCCTAACCTGACCTGATCACCCCCTCCCTCCCCCTCCACCCCCACAGTTGACCTAACATAACCTGACCCCCTATTTAGCCCCCCTCTCCCCTGCTCTAGTGACCCAACCTAATACCCCTTTTCCTCCCCCCACAGTTGACCTAACATAACCTGACCCCCTATTTAGCCCCCCTCTCCCCTGCTCTAGTGACCCAACCTAATACCCCTTTTCCTCCCCCCACAGTTGACCTCACCTACGGGCTCACGCTAGGTCAGGTCACACATGACTCTCGCATTGACTGGGTTGAGCTGAACGAGACTGGTACGCAGCTGCTCTTCCGGGACAAGCGACTGCGGCTTATGCTTGTAAATGTCTCGACCCTTAACAAGTCAACTATTCTCAACTACTCTACGTTTGTCCAGGTGTGTGTGTGTGTGTGTGTGTGTTATGTGTTTTTCTATGGTATATTTGGTTCTGTTCTTCTATTCTCAGTCTATCTATCTCATGTATTTCAATCTTTGTCTGTCTCTACTCCTCCCCCTCTCTCTCTATTCTGCTAACTTTCTATTTCTTTCTCCTAAGTGATTTATATAAGTCTGTGTTAGTTATGTATCTATTTATCTATCTACCTATCTATCTATCTATTTATCTCTTAAGTTCCTGAAGTGTGTAAGTATTTGACTATTTATCTGCATAGTTTTCCTTTTTTTCTCTCTCTCTCTCTCTCTTTCTTATGTACAATTCTTCATCATTATTTTCATCAACTTCCTCTCCTCTCCATTTCTTTTCTCTCTTTCCTCTGTACAATTCTTTATCACTATTTTCATCAACTTCCTCTTCTTTTCTTTCTCTTCCTCTATCGTTCTTTTCTCGTTCCACAGTGGGTGCCGGGCAGTGACGTGGTGGTGGCACAGAGCCGGGAGCAACTCTGTGTCTGGTACAACATCGACACACCAGAGAGGGTGACCACATTCCACGTCAAGGGGGAGGTGACGGATGTGGAGCGAGCGGACGGCAGAACAGAGGTATTTACGGATTTCTTTGTTATTATTATTATTTTTTTTTTTGCGTTCTTTGTTATGGTCAGACGTATATTATTATTTTTGTTTATCCTTGTTTATCCTTGTTTATATTTTTTCATTGATGGAGATATCCTTCGATTTATCTCCTTATCATTTATTAATTTTTCTTTTTTTTACTGATTTGGTAACTAAAGTCCATATATTCTTAAACTTTTGAGGCTTACATACTCACATTCAACAAGGCTTTGATAGAGATTGTGTTAGTAGTATTTCCATGGGTAGTGTTATGAGCTTAGTGATAGTTTGACAAGGCTTTGGTACAGATTGTGTTAGTAGTATTTCCATGGGTAGTGTTATGAGCTTAGAGATAGTTTGACAAGGCTTTGGTACAGATTGTGTTAGTAGTATTTCCATGGGTAGTGTTATGAGCTTAGAGATAGTTTGACAAGGCTTTGGTACAGGTTGTGTTAGTAGTATTTCCATGGGTAGTGTTATGAGCTTAGAGATAGTTTGACAAGGCTTTGGTGCAGGTTGTGTTAGCAGTATTTCCATGGGTAGTGTTATGAGCTTAGAGATAGTTTGACAAGGCTTTGGTACAGATTGTGTTAGTAGTATTTCCATGGGTAGTGTTATGAGCTTAGAGATAGTTTGACAAGGCTTTGGTGCAGATTGTGTTAGTAGTATTTCCATGGGTAGTATTATGAGCTTAGAGATAGTTTGACAAGGCTTTGGTACAGATTGTGTTAGTAGTATTTCCATGGGTAGTGTTATGAGCTTAGTGATAGTTTGACTGTGTGTGTCTTCCTTTCCTTCATATCATTCTCTTCTTCAGGTCATTGTGCAGGATGGGGTGCAGGAGCTGTCTTACGCGCTGGACGAGGGCCTGATCGAGTTCGGGACAGCTATAGATGATGGGGACTACCTGCGGGCTATGAACTATCTGGAGGTCAGGAGGAGGAGGAGGAGGAGGAGAAGTGTATTTGTCTTAAGATCATTTTTCTTTATTTGTTTTCATGTTTTCTTTCTTTATTTGTTTGTTTTTGTTTGATTTCTTCCGATTGCGTTGTTTTCTTTTTCTCCGTTCGTGTAAAATCTTCCGTTTATGTTTTTTTTTTTTTCCTTTGTTTATTTCTGTATTTTCATCTTTTTATTCAAGTGTAATTTTTTTTTTCCACTTGTTTCCTCTTGTTTCTTTCTCCAAACGCTTGAATTTCTTTTCTTTTCATTTCTCCTCTTATTTCTTCTCTCTTTCCTTTCTCTTCAGCTTACCCTAAATTATTTAATCACATCTACCCAGAACTCCTCTTCCCCTTCCCTTCCTCCCTTTCTTCCTCTTTAAATCATCTCACAACCATTTCTGCAACCCATTTCCTTATCTATCCTCCTCCTCTCCCACTCAACCCCTTCTCTCCCACACTCACACTAACCCATACACCCCCCAGCCCTATTCCTTTCTCCTTTCTTTTCTTTCTATTTCTTTCCCTTCCCTTATTCCCTCCCCTTTCTTTCTTCCCCTTTCAAAACACTCTCCACTTCTGTCATTCCTCCTTTTCTGTCACCCAAAAATGCTAACCCTTCCCCCATACACCCCCATCACCTCTTCCCCTCCCCCCAGACGCTGCCCATGACTGCCGAGGCTGAGACTATGTGGCACACCTTAGCCCGCTTGACACTGGAGGGCCGGCACTTGTACATCGCCGAGAGGTGTTTCGCGGCGCTGGGCGAGGTGTCTAAAGTGCGCTACCTCCAGGGCATCAACCACATACGCCAGATGGTCCAGGACTCAACGGGTAAGAGGGGGTGAAGATTGGGGTAGGGTAAGGAGGGGAAGGGGAGGATAAGATGAGATAGGGTAGTGCTGGGTAGTACGTTAAGGTAGTGGGTGAAGGGAGGGTATGGTAAGGGTGGGTTAAGGTAGGGTAGGGCTAGGTTGAGGCAGGGTAAGGCTAGGTTAGGATAGGGTGCAGCTAGGTTAAGATAGGGTACAGAAAGGCATGGTAAGATATGGTACAGTGAGGTTAGATTAGGTCAGGTGAGGTCAGGTAAGTTAGGTTAGGTTGATACATTAGGTTGAATTTAAGGTGGGGTACAGTGAGGTCAGGTTGCAAGTTAGTTAGGTTAGATCATTGAATTAGGTTAAGTTTATGGTAGGGTAGAACACAGTAGTTTAAAGAGAGGTAAACCATTAAGATACACAATGTTTGGACAGAAATTCCTCTTGTATATCCTCACACAAAACAACCTCACATACACAAACACAACCTTCCCTAACATTCCCTAACACACACACACACACACACATGCACACACAACCCCCTCCCTTTTCTTCACTAACACACACACACACACACATGCACACACAACCCCCTCCCTTTTCTTCACTAACACACACACACACACATGCACACACAACCCCCTCCCTTTTCTTCACTAACACACACACACACACTCATGCACACACAACCCCCTCCCTTTTCTTCACTAACACACACACACGCACACAAACACAACCCCCTCCCTTTTCTTCACTAACACCCCCCCCCCCCCACATCTTCACAGGGGAGGAGGGCATGGATCACTACGAGGTGCTGGCCCGCCTCGCCATTCTAGACAAGCAGTTTAAGACAGCCGAGAGCATCTACTTGGACAACAACCAGCTGGATGAGGCCATGGAGATGTACCAGGAGCTGCATAAGTGGGACGAAGGTGTGTGACGGGGTGGTTGTGGCGTTTATAGTTCGGTTATTTTCCTACGTTCCTTCTCTCTCTGTTTTTTTTTTTTTTTTTTTTTTTTTTTTTGAGCTTGCTTCTCTCTTTCTCGCTCTCTCTCGCTCTCTCTCTCTCTCTCTCTGTCCGTGTTTTCCTTTGGCGTTCTTTTCCTGATGATGTTTAGAGGTCTCTCATTTTATTATTATTATTATTTTTATTTATTTTTTATTTTATTTTATTTATTTTTATTTCTTTTATTTTTTATTTTTTCCATCATTCCATTCTCTCCTCCTTTCTCTCTTTCCTTCCTCTCTTTTTCCTCTTTTTCTCTTTCTTTTTTTTTACCTCTCTCTCTCTCTCTCTCTGTTTCCTCTACGTTCCTTCTCTCTTTCTCTCTACTCTTTTTTTTTCCTCTCATCTCTTTCTCTCTGTGATCTTTTCCCTTTCTTCTCCTTTCCTGCATTCCCTCACTCTCACTCTCTTTTCCCTCATTTTCTTTCCGTTTTCTTTTTCTCTACATTTTTCCTTCATACTCTCTCCCACACATGACCTCCCCTTCCCTCTCTCTCTCTTCATCTCCGATCATTTTCTTACTCTTTCTCTCTTTCCTCTTTATTTCCTCTCATTCCTTTCCCTTTTCTCCTCTTCCATTTCCCTTCCTTCCTTTCATTTTCTTCCCTGTCCCCTCTTTATCTATTCCCTCTAATTCTCTCTCTTCATCTCCGATCATTTTCTTACTCTTTCTCTCTTTCCTCTTTATTTCCTCTCATTCCTTTCCCTTTTCTCCTCTTCCATTTCCCTTCCTTCCTTTCATTTTCTTCCCTGTCCCCTCTTTATCTATTCCCTCTAATTCTCTCTCTTCATCTCCGATCATTTTCTTACTTTTTCTCTCTTTCCTCTTTATTTCCTCTCATTCCTTTCCCTTTTCTCCTCTTCCATTTCCCTTCCTTCCTTTCATTTTCTTCCCTCTCCGCTCTTCATCTATTCCCTCTAATTCCCTCTCAATCCGTTTCCTCCATTCCTTCCTTTCCGTCCCCTTACCTAACTCTCACTCCCCCGCATCTGACCTCCCTTGACCTTCCCTCCCCCAGCGGTCCAGTTAGCCGAGATCAAAGGTCACCCAGATGTTGAATCCCTGCGTCGCGCCCACACCCAATGGCTGCTGGACACTCATCAGGAGGAACGCGCCGGCCAGCTCAAGGAAGCGGAGGGCGACCACCTCACTGCCATCAACATGTACCTCAAGGCGGGCATGCCGGCCAAGGCGTCTAGGTGCGTGTGTGTGTGTGTGTGTGTGTGTGTGTGTGTGTGTGTGTGTGTGTGTGTTTCCATCATTCCATTCTCTTTTCCTTCCTCTTTTTCCTCTCTTTTTACTTTTTTCTTTTCTTTTTTCTTTCTTTTATTTTTTTATTTTTTCCATCATCCCATTCTCTCCTCCTCTCTCTCTTTCCTTCCTCTCTTTTTTTCTTTTTTTCTTTTATTTTCTGCCCTTCTGTCTGTTCCCAAAAATCATTATATACTTGACCGATAAATTCAACCAAAACAAACTCGTATGCAACCCAAGCCAACCTAACCTAACCTAACCTAACCTAACCTAACCTAACCTAACTTCTGATCGTCAATTCCCTCTCCTTCTCTCCCATTCCCCTTCCTTCCCTCTTTCTTTCCCCTCATTCTCATTCCCTTGCCTTCCTTTCTTCTCCCAAACCTAACCTAACCTAACTTCTAATCATCTCCTCCCTCTCCTTCTCTCCCATTCCCCTTCCTTTCCCCTCATTCTCATTCCCTTGCCTTCCTTTCTTCTCCCTAACCTAACCTAACCTAACCTAACTTCTAATCATCTCCTCCCTCTCCTTCTCTCTCATTCCCCTTCCTTCCCTCTTTCTTTCCTCTCATTCTCATTCCCTTGCCTTCCTTTCTTCTCCCTAACCTAACCTAACCTAACCTAACTTCTAATCATCTCCTCCCTCTCCTTTTCTCCCATTCCCCTTCCTTCCCTCTTTCTTTCCCCTCATTCTCATTCCCTTGCCTTCCTTTCTTCTCCCTAACCTAACCTAACCTAACCTAACCTAACTTCTAATCATCTCCTCCCTCTCCTTCTCTCTCATTCCCCTTCCTTCCCTCTTTCTTTCCCCTCATTCTCATTCCCTTACCTTCCTTTCTTCTCCTAACCCAAACCTAACCTAACCTAACCTAACTTCTAATCATCTCCTCCCTCTCCTTCTCTCCCATTCCCCTTCCTTCCCTCTTTCTTTCCCCTCATTCTCATTCCCTTGCCTTCCTTTCTTCTCCAAACCCAAACCTAACCTAACCTAACCTAACTTATAATCATCTCCTCACTCTCATTCACTCGCATTCCCCTTCCTTCCCTCTTTCTTTCGTCTCATTCTCATTCCCTTGCCTTCCTTTCTTCTCCTAACCTAACCTAACCTAACTTCTAATCATCTCCTCCCTCTCCTTCTCTCTCATTCCCCTTCCTTCCCTCTTTCTTTCCCCTCATTCTCATTCCCTTGCCTTCCTTTCTTCTCCCAAACCTAACCTAACCTAACTTCTAATCATCTCCTCCCTCTCCTTCTCTCCCATTCCCCTTCCTTCCCTCTTTCTTTCCCCTCATTCTCATTCCCTTGCCTTCCTTTCTTCTCCCTAACCTAACCTAACCTAACCTAACTTCTAATCATCTCCTCCCTCTCCTTCTCTCTCATTCCCCTTCCTTCCCTCTTTCTTTCCCCTCATTCTCATTCCCTTGCCTTCCTTTTCTTCTCCTAACCTAACCTAACTTCTAATCATCTCCTCCCTCTCCTTCTCTCCCATTCCCCTTCCTTCCCTCTTTCTTTCCCCTCATTCTCATTCCCTTGCCTTCCTTTCTTCTCCTAAACCTAACCTAACCTAACCTCACCTCCCCCAACCTCTTTATTTCCCTCCCATTCCCCTTCCCTCCCTCTTTCTTTCCTCTCATTCTCATTCCCTTGCCTTCCTTTCTTCTCCCAAACCTAACCTAACCTAACCTCACCTCCCCCAACCTCTTTATTTCCCTCCCATTCCCCTTCCCTCCCTCTTTCTTTCCTCTCATTCTCATTCCCTTGCCTTCCTTTCTTCTCCCAAACCTAACCTAACCTAACCTCACCTCCCCCAACCTCTTTATTTCCCTCCCATTCCCCTTCCTTCCCTCTTTCTTTCCCCTCATTCTCATTGCCTTACCTTCCTTTCTTCTCCCAAACCTAACCTAACCTAACCTCACCTCCCCCAACCTCTTAATTTCCCTCTCCTTCCCTCCCATTCCCCTTCCTGTCCGCTTACTTACCACGCATTCGCTTTCCCTTGCCTTCCGTTCTTCTCCCAAACCTAACCCTTCTAACCTCACCTCCCCAACCTCTTTGTTTCCTCCCATTCCCCTTCCTCCTCTTTCTTTCCCCTCATTCTCATTCCTTGCCTTCCTTTCTTCTCCCAAACCTAACCTAACCTCACCTCCCCAACCTCTTTATTTCCCTCCATTCCCTTCCTCCCTCTTTCTTTCCCCTCATTCTCATTCCTTGCCTTCCTTTCTTCTCCCAAACCTAACCTAACCTAACCTCACCTCCCCCAACCTCTTAATTTCCTCCCATTCCCCTTCCTCCCTCTTTCTTTCCCCTCATTCTCATTCCCTTGCCTTCCTTTCTTCTCCAAACCTAACCTAACCTAACCTCACCTCCCCAACCTCTTTATTTCCTCCCATTCCCCTTCCTCCCTCTTTCTTTCCCCTCATTCTCATTCCCTTGCCTTCCTTTCTTCTCCCAAACCTAACCTAACCTAACCTCACCTCCCCAACCTCTTTATTTCCCTCCATTCCCCTTCCCTCCCTCTTTCTTTCCTCTCATTCTCATTCCCTTGCCTTCCTTTCTTCTCCCAAACCTAACCTAACCTAACCTCACCTCCCCAACCTCTTTATTTCCTCCCATTCCCTTCTCCCTCTTTCTTTCCCTCATTCTCATTCCTTGCCTTCCTTTCTTCTCCCAAACCTAACCTAACCTAACCTCACCTCCCCAACCTCTTTATTTCCTCCCATTCCCTTCCCTCCCTCTTTCTTTCCCTCATTCTCATTCCTTGCCTTCCTTTCTTCTCCCAAACCTAACCTAACCTCACCTCACCTCCCCCAACCTCTTTATTTCCCTCCCATTCCCCTTCCTCCTCTTTCTTTCCCCTCATTCTCATTCCCTTGCCTTCCTTTCTTCTCCCAAACCTAACCTAACCTAACCTCACCTCACCTCCCCCAACCTCTTTATTTCCTCCCATTCCCTTCCCTCCCTCTTTCTTTCCCCTCATTCTCATTCCCTTGCCTTCCTTTCTTCTCCCAAACCTAACCTAACCTAACCTCACCTCCCCCAACCTCTTTATTTCCCTCCCATTCCCCTTCCCTCCCTCTTTCTTTCCACTCATTCTCATTCCCTTGCCTTCCTTTCTTCTCCCAAACCTAACCTAACCTAACCTCACCTCCCCCAACCTCTTTATTTCCCTCCCATACCCCTGCCCTCCTCTTTCTTTCCTCTCATTCTCATTCCCTTGCCTTCCTTTCTTCTCCCAAACCTAACCTAACCTAACCTCACCTCCCCCAACCTCTTTATTTCCCTCCCATTCCCCTTCCCTCCCTCTTTCTTTCCCCTCATTCTCATTCCCTTGCCTTCCTTTCTTCTCCCAAACCTAACCTAACCTAACCTCACCTCCCCCAACCTCTTTATTTCCCTCCCATTCCCCTTCCCTCCCTCTTTCTTTCCCCTCATTCTCATTCCCTTGCCTTCCTTTCTTCTCCCAAACCTAACCTAACCTAACCTCACCTCCCCCAACCTCTTTATTTCCCTCCCATTCCCCTTCTCTCCCTCTTTCTTTCCCCTCATTCTCATTCCCTTGCCTTCCTTTCTTCTCCCAAACCTAACCTAACCTAACCTCACCTCCCCCAACCTCTTTATTTCCCTCCCATTCCCCTTCCTTTCCTCTTTCTTTCCCCTCATTCTCATTCCCTTGCCTTCCTTTCTTCTCCCAAACCTAACCTAACCTAACCTAACCTCACCTCCCCCAACCTCTTAATTTCCCTCCCATTCCCCTTCCCTCCCTCTTTCTTTCCCCTCATTCTCATTCCCTTGCCTTCCTTTCTTCTCCCAAACCTAACCTAACCTAACCTCACCTCACCCAACCTCTTTATTTCCCTCCCATTCCCCTTCCCTCCCTCTTTCTTTCCTCTCATTCTCATTCCCTTGCCTTCCTTTCTTCTCCCAAACCTAACCTAACCTAACCTAACCTCACCTCCCCCAACCTCTTTATTTCCCTCCCATTCCCCTTCCCTCCCTCTTTCTTTCCTCTCATTCCCTAACCTTCCCTTTTCTCCTTCATTCCCTCACCTCTCCGCACCCCAGACTAGCCACCAGCGTCACCGAGCTTCGCGAGGACCCTGAGCTGATAGCACGCATCGCCTCGGCTCTCCTGAGGGCTGACCTTTTCGAGCAGGCCGGCGACCTGTATGAAAAGGTCGGACAGCCGCAGAAAGCCCTGGAAAGCTACCGTAAGGGTCAGGCCTACCCCAGAGCTGTGGAACTGGCGCGACATATCTTCCCGGCTGGTACGTTACGCTGTTGGTCTTCCTGTTAGTGTTCTGGTTCACACACGGTATAAGTTATATATGAAAAAAAAAATAACATTGAAGTTTAACATATGTTTTGCTTCTAACTCCCTTTTTTTGTGTGTGTAGGGCGAGAGGAGGAAGAGAGAAAAGGAGAGAGAGAGAGAGAGAGAGAGAGAGAGAGAGAGAGTCTTTGCACAGCGACACATGTTTTCAATCACCCTAAACACCCTATCCATCACCCTTTCACCCCTTCCATCACCCTAAACACCCCTGCACCTCTCCCATCACCCTCACACTCACACCCTTTTTCCCAGTCCATATAATCACCCTTCCACCCCTCCACACCCTATCCTTCACCCCTACAGACCTTCCATCACCCTAATCACCCCTACTTTTCATCACCCTTCCTTTCACTCCAAATATTCACCCCCCCCAACACCCCTTCTCACCCCTCCAACACCCCTTCTCACCCCCCCAACACCCCTTCTCACCCCCCCAACACCCCTTCTCACCCCCCCAACACCCCTTCTCACCCCTCCAACACCCCTTCTCACCCCTCCATCACCCTATACAGAGGTGGTACAGCTGGAGGAGGAGTGGGGCAACCAGCTGATGTCCAACAAGCAAGCAGACGCAGCCATCAGTCACTTCATTGAGGCCGGCCGCACCATCAAGGCCCTGGAAGCTGCGATTACAGCCCGGCAGTGGAAGAAGGCCATGCATATTATTGAGGTAAGGGGGTGGGGTGGGGTGGGGGTGGGGGGGTTGTTTGTTTTGTTGTTGTTTGTGTGTTGTTGTTGTTGATGTTTCTGCCTGTTTTGGTTATTTTTTTGTTGATTTTTGTTTTTTTCTGTTGCTTCCTTTTTTTGTTTTTCTTTTTTTTTTCTTTCTTCTTCTTCACTGTTTTTCTCTTCTCTTTCTTTCCCTTCCCTTCCTTTCCCTGCATTTTCCTTCCCTTCTCTCTTCTTTGCTTCCCTTTCTATTCCTTCTCTTCCCTTCCTTTCCTTTCCTTTACTTAACTTTCCTTCCCTTCCTTTTCCTTCCCTTCCCTTCCCTTCCCTTCTCTTCCCTTTCCTTCCCTTCTCTTCCCTATCCTTTTCTTCCTTTCCCTTCCCTTCCCTTCCTTTCCCTTTCTTTCCCTTCCCTTCCTTTCCCTTCCCTTCCCTTCACTTCCTTTCCCTTCACTTCCTTTCCCTTCCCTTCCTTTCCCTTTCCTTCCCTTCCCTTCCCTTCCCTTCCCTTCCTCTCCTTTCCCTACCATACCTTCCCTTCTCTTCCTCTTCTCTCCATCTACTCTTCCCTCCACCTCTTTCTCTCCACACCTTTACCTCCATCTCTCCACATATCCCCTCTCTCCTACCTCTCCTCCTCCACCTCCACCTTCCTCACCTTACCTTCCCTATCTCAACTCCACCTCACCACTCATCCCCTTTACCTTCCTCTTCCACCTCCTCCACCTCACCTCCACCTCTTCCACACAGGTAATTGATGACAAGGATGCGCTCCAGCCTCACCTCCTCAAACTCGGGCAGCATTTCGCATCCCACAATGAGCTTCAGAAGGCGGAGTATTTCTACCTGAAGGGCGGGATGCATAACGAAGCAATCAACATGTACAACCAGGCAGGTGAGGACAGGTGTGAAGGGGGGGGAGGGGGGGGGGAGAGATGGTGTGAGGGGGGGTAGGAGAGGGAGAGATGGGGAAGTGGAGGAGAGAGAGAGAGAGAGAGAGAGAGAGAGAGAAAAAAAAGTGATTGTATGTGTGTTTGTTTGTATATATATTTCAGAGAGAGAGAGCTAGTGTGTGTGTGTGTGTATGTATGTGTGTGTGTGTAACAGAAAGCCAATGGTATGTGCGTATTTCAAAGCATACACATAATTATATAGCGACCAATTGTGTGTATGTGTGTGTGTGTGTGTGTGTGTGCGCGCATATAAATAACCACACACACACACATACACACACACCTAGACCCCTCAAACACGCCCCCACACACATACACACACACGCACACATAACCACCTTCTCCCCATGTACGCAGGTGAGTGGGAGCGCGCACACCAACTGGCCAGCAAGTACATGGGAGCGGACAAGGTTGCTGTCATGTATGTTAACCAGGCTCAGGTACTGGAGGAGCAGGGCAAGTTTAGGGAGGCGGAGAAGCTGTATATCTCCGTCCACGAGCCTGACCTAGCCATCACCATGTACAAGAAACAGCGACAGTTTGACCAGGTGGGTGTTTAAGGGGTCAGGTGGGGTCAGGTGAGGTCATCATTGGGTTAGGAAGGATAGGGAAGGAAGGGAAGGGGGTTAGGGTAGGGTATGTTAGGTTAGGTTAGAGAAGGGAAAAGAGGAAGGGTAGGAAAGGGAACAGAATGGAAGGGAAGGAAAGGGAAGGGATGGGAAGGGAAGGAAAGGAAAGGAAAGGGAACAGAATGGAAGGGAATGAAAGGGAAGGAGAGGAAAGGGAATGGATGGGAAGGGAAGGAAAGGGAAGGGATGGGAAGGGAAGGAAAAGGAACGGAATGGAAGGAAAGGAAAGGGAAGGAAAGGAAAGGGAATGAAAGGGAAGGGAAGGAAAGGAAAGGAAAGGAAAGGAAAGGAAGGGGATTAGGGTAGGGTAAGTTAGGTTAGGTTAGAGAAGGAAGAAGAAGGAAGGAAAGGAAAGGAAGGGGAGGAAAGGAAAGGGTTTTGGGTAGGGTAAGTTAACCTAACCTAACCTAACTTAACCCCCCAGATGATGCGGCTGGTCAAGGAATACCACTCTGACCTTGTGTTTGAAGATACCCTAAACTTAACCTAACCTAACCTAACCCTACAGATGAATACCACTCTGACCTTGTGTTTGAAGATACCCTAAACCTAACCTAACCTAACTTAACCCTACAGATGAATACCACTCTGACCTTGTGTTTGAAGATACCCTAAACCTAACCTATCCCCTACTTTGATCATGTGTTTGAAGATACCCTAAACCTAACCTAACCTAACCTAACCTATCCCCTACTTTGATCATGTGTTTGAAGATACCCTAAACCTAACCTAACCTAACTTAACCCCCCAGATGATGCGGCTGGTCAAGGAATACCACTCTGACCTGGTCCAGTCCACACACCTCCACCTGGCCTCTCAGCTGGAGCAGGAAGGGAATTACCATGACGCTGAGAAACACTACATTGCCGCGGACGACTGGAAGGCTGCCGTCAACATGTACCGAGGCGTGGACATGTGGGAGGAGGCGTACAGGGTGAGGAGAGGAGGAGGAGGAGGAGGAGGAGGAAGAAGAAGCATTGCATAAGTTAGCAGTGAAGGAAGAAGAGGAGGAGAAAGAGGAAAAGAAAAAATTATAAGGTGTTAAAAGTAAAAGAGGAGGAGGAGGAGAATTGAAGAAGAAGAAAAAAATAACACAATAAACACAGAGAGTAAAAATATATGAATTAAAACCTAGATAAAAAATAGCAATCATGACCCATCCCCCCTTTCCCCCCTTCCCCCCATTCTCTCACCCATTCCCCCATTCCCCCAGGTGGCCAAGCAGCGCGGGGGGGCCAACGCAGGGAAGCAGGTGGCCTTCCTCTGGGCACGAACTCTCCGAGGCGACGCGGCCGTTAAACTCCTCAAGAAATTCGGACTTCTGGAACAGTGTATTGACTATGCCTGTGAGAGTATGCAGGTAAGGGAGGGAGAGAGAGAGAGGGGGAGAGTGCGTGGAGGAGGTTTGCGAAAGGGAGAGAGGTTAGGTGTGGAGGAGAAGGAGGTATTGTGGAGGGAAGAGTGGATTTAGAGAAAGGAAAGGAGGAAGGAGAGGGAGATTGTGTGGCTGTATGTGTGTGAGGGAGAGAGAGGGAGGGAAAGGGAGGAGAGGGAGAGAGGAAGAGAAAGGGAGAGGAAGGAAGAATGTGTGTGTGTATATATGTGAAAGAAAGAAAGAAAGAAAGAAAGAAAGAGAGAGAGAGGAAGGGAGAGGTCTTTCCCCTCCCTTCCCTTACCTTACCTTACCTAACCTAACCTAATCTAACCTTACCTAACCTAACCTTACCTTACCTAACCTAACTTTACCTAACCTTACTTTACCTAACCTAACCTTACCTTACCTTACCTAACCTTACCTAACCTAACCTTACCTTACCTAACCTAACCAAACCTAACCTTACCTAATCTAACCAAACCTAACCTTACCTTACCTTACCTTACCTACCCTTACCTACTAACCTAACCTAACCTAACCTAACCTAACCTTACCTTCCCTAACCTTACCTAACCTAACCTAACCTTACCTTCCCTAACCTAACCTTACCTAACCTAACTTTACCTACTAACCTAACCTAACCTTACCTAACCTAACCTAACCTTACCTTCCCTAACCTTACCTAACCTAACCTTACCTAACCTAACCTTACCTAACCTAACCTTACCTAACCTAACCTTACCTAACCTTACCTAATCTAACCAAACCTAACCTTACCTAATCTAACCAAACCTAACCTTACCTAACCTAACCTTACCTAACCTTACCTAATCTAACCTAACCTAACCTTACCTAACCTTACCTTACCTAACCTAACCTTACCTTACCTTACCTTACCTTACCTTACCTTACCTTACCTACTAACCTAACCTAACCTTACCTAACCTAACCTTACCTAACCTAACCTAACCTAGCCTTCCCTTCTCTCCGCACCCCACAGTTTGAGTTCGCCTTTGAGCTGGCGCGCACGGCCAACAAACAGAAGCTGCCTGAGATCCACTACAAGTACGCCATGGCTCTGGAGGATGACGGGAAGTACCAGGAGGCCGAGTCTGCGTTCATACAGGCGGACAAACCCAAGGAGGCCGTGTTGATGTGAGTGGTGTATTTTTTTTATAGTGAGGGAAGGAGCTTACGGGGAAAATAAATAGATAGATGGATAGATAAAGATAGATCAAGATTGAAAGATAAGAAAATATATGTTGCTTAACCTTACCTTACTTAACCTTACCTAACCTTACCTTACCTTACTTTACCTTACCTTACTTAACCTAACCTTACTTAACCTTACCTTAACCTTACCTTACTTAACCTAACCTTACCTTACCTTACCTTACCTTACCTTACCTTACCTTACTTAACCTTACCTTACCTAACCTTACCTTACTCTACCTAACCTTACCTTACCTTACCTTACTTTACCTTACTTAACCTTACCTTACCTAACCTTACCTTACCTTACCTTACCTTACTTAACCTTACCTTACTTAACCTTACCTTACTTAACCACCTTTCCTACACCCCCTTACATTCACCCACACCTCCACATCCCTCCCCCATAGACAGACGTATATCCACACCTCCTCCTCTTCACAATAGGGGGCTTCGTGGTGCAGTGGTTAGCACACTCTGCTCACAACCGAGAGAGCCTGGGTTCGATTCCTGGGCGGAGTGGAAAAATTTGGGCGGCTTTTCCGATACCCTACGCCCCTGTCCACCCAGCAGTGAATGGGTACCAGGTATTAATCGGGGGTCGTGTCCCGTCTCCTGGGGTCTGTTACCTTCTCCTGTAATTCCTTCCCCCTCCTGTCTCTCTCCGGCATATGACCACAGATGTTGCGCCGGCTAAATGAAACTTTCCAAAAACTTTCCTCCTCTCCACAGGTACGTCCATGCGCAGGATTGGGAGAGTGCCCAGCGAGTAGCGGAGGCCCATGACCCGGACTCGGTGGGTGACGTGCTGGTGGGTCAGGCCAAGGTGGCGTTCACGGACAGGGACTACCCACGTGCCGAGGCTCTCCTCCTTAGGGCGCAGAGGCCGGAGCTGGCGGTCAAGTTCTATAGGGTGAGTGACGGTGTAATAATAATAATAATAATAATAATAATAATAATAATAATAATAATCGGTTTATGAAGAGATTGACTGACTGAATGATTGACTGACTGAGTGATTGACTGGTTGAGTGATTGGATGACTGACTAGCTGAGTGATTGGATGACTGGATGACTGACTAATCTATGCCCTTTCCTTCTTATCATGTGTGTGTGTGTGTGTGTGTGTGTGTGTGTGTGTGTGTGTTTTAAGGTCAAGGCAACTCAAGATAAAAACAAAACAAAAACAGGGGAATGAAAGTCTGTTGGTGTTTGTTTATGGTATGTTTGTTTGTTTGTGGTGTTTGTTTAGTGTTTGTGTTTGTTGATTCTCCCTCCTCCCTTTTTTTCTTTCTTTTTTTTTCTTTTTCCAATTTTTTTTCTTCCTCTGTTCATTGTTTCCTTCCTTTCTTTCTTTTTCTTTCTTCCTTTCTTTCTCTTTTTCTTTCCTTCCTTCTTTTTCTTTCTTTCCTTCTTTGTGACACCATTTTTATTATTTCCTCATTCATGTACTTTCTTTTTTGTTTACTATTTCCTCTTCTCTTCCTTCCTTCCTAATTTCCTTCTTTCCTCTATTGGTCATTTATCTCTCTCTCTCTCTCTCTCTCTTACTTCCTAACTATCTCTCTCTCTCTTACTCTCTAACTGTCTCACCCTCCTGCACTGAACTTTTCCCCTGTCCAACTTTCCAATGCAAGAGTTAACCCATACCCTCACATCCCCCTTCACCCCCAGGACAGTGACCAGTGGATGGAGGCGCTGAGGGTCTGCAAGGAGTATCTGCCCCACAAGCTGAAGGCGCTGCAGGATGAGTACGACCGCACTGTCCTCAGCAAAGGCTCGCAGGACGCCCAGGGACTCCTACAGCAGGCTAAGCAGTGGGAGGAGTCCGGGGAGTACAGCCGGGCGGTGGACTGTTACATGAAGGTGACCGGATGACTGGATGGATGACCGGATGAATGATTGACGGACTGAGTGATTGACTGGTTGAGTGATTGGATGACTGTATGATTGACTAACTGGATTTCTGACTGATCTATACCCTTTCCTTTTTATCATTTCTCCTCCTCCCATCTTTCTCTTCCAATTCTTTCCCATTCTGTCCCTTCTCTTCCCTTCCAATTCCTCCTCCATTCTTTTCCTACCTTACCGCACCCTTCCCTTGCTATACCTTACCTTCCAATCCTTCCCTTGCTATACCTTACCTTCCAATCCTTCCCCATTCTGTCCCTACCCTTCCAATCCTTCCCCATTCTGTCCCTTCCCTTCCAATCCTTCCCCATTCTGTCCCTACCCTTCCCTTCCCTTCCAATCCTTCCCCATTCTGTCCCTACCCTTCCCTTACCTTCCAATCCTTCCCCATTCTGTCCCTACCCTTCCCTTACCTTCCAATCTTTCCCCATTCTGTCCCTACCCTTCCCTTACCTTCCAATCCTTCCCCATTCTGTCCCAACCCTTCCCTTACCTTCCAATCCTTCCCCATTCTGTCCCTTCCCTTACCTTCCAATCCTTCCCCATTCTATCCCTACCCTTCCCTTACCTTCCAATCCTTTCCCATTCTATCCCTACCCTTCCCTTACCTTCCAATCCTTTCCCATTCTATCCCTACCCTTCCCTTACCTTCCAATCCTTCCCCATTCTGTCCCTGCCCTTCCCTTACCTTCCAATCCTTTCCCATTCTGTCCCTGCCCTTCCATTACCTACCAATCCTTCCCATTCTGTCCCTGCCCTTCCCTTACCTTCCAATCCTTCCCATTCTGTCCCTGCACTTCCCTTACCTTCCAATCCTTCCCCATTCTGTCCCTTCCCTTCCCTTACCTTCCAATCCTTCCCCATTCTGTCCCTGCCCTTCCCTTACCTTCCAATCCTTCCCCATTCCATCCCTACCCTTCCCTTACCTTCCAATCCTTTCCCATTCTGTCCCTACCCTTCCCTTACCTTCCAATCCTTACCCATTCTATCCCTACCCTTCCCTTACCTTCCAATCCTTCCCCATTCTATCCCTACCCTTCCCTTACCTTCCAATCCTTTCCCATTCTGTCCCTACCCTTCCCTTACCTTCCAATCCTTCCCCATTCTATCCCTACCCTTCGCTTACCTTCCAATCCTTCCCCATTCTGTCCCTACCCTTCCAATCCTTCCCCATTCTGTCCCTACCCTTCCCTTACCTTCCAATCCTTCCCCATTCTGTCCCTGCCCTTCCCTTACCTTCCAATCCTTTCCCATTCTATCCCTACCCTTCCCTTACCTTCCAATCCTTCCCCATTCTGTCCCTACCCTTCCAATCCTTCCCCATTCTGTCCCTACCCTTCCCTTACCTTCCAATCCTTCCCCATTCTGTCCCTACCCTTCCCTTACCTTCCAATCCTTCCCCATTCTGTCCCTACCCTTCCAATCCTTCCCCATTCTATCCCTACCCTTCCCTTACCTTCAATCCTTCCCATTCTGTCCCTACCCTTCCTTACCTTCCAGTCCTTCCCCATTCTGTCCCTTCCCTTCAATTACCTTCCAATCCTTTCCCATTCTGTCCATACCCTTCCCTTACCTTCAAATCCTTCCCCAGTCTGTCCCTACCCTTCCAATCCTTCCCCATTCTATCCCTACCCTTCCCTTACCTTCCAATCCTTCCCCATTCTGTCCCTACCCTTCCCTTACCTTCCAATCCTCCCCCATTCTGTCCCTACCCTTCCCTTACCTTCCAATCCTTCCCCATTCTGTCCCTACCCTTCCCTTACCTTCCAATCCTTTCCCATTCTGTCCCTGCCCTTCCCTTACCTTCCAATCCTTCCCCATTCTGTCCCTACCCTTCCCTTACCTTCCAATCCTTCCCCATTCTGTCCCTACCCATCCCTTACCTTCCAATCCTTCCCCATTCTGTCCCTACCCTTCCCTTACCTTCCAATCCTTCCCCATTCTGTCCCAACCCTTCCCTTACCTTCCAATCCTTCCCCATTCTGTCCCAACCCTTCCCTTACCTTCCAATCCTTCCCCATTCTGTCCCAACCCTTCCCTTACCTTCCAATCCTTCCCCATTCTGTCCCTACCCTTACCTTCCAATCCTTTCCCATTCTGTCCCTACCCTTCCCTTACCTTCCAATCCTTCCCCATTCTGTCCCTACCCTTCCCTTACCTTCCAATCCTTCCCCATTCTGTCCCTGCCCTTCCCTTACCTTCCAATCCTTCCCCATTCTGTCCCTACCCTTCCCTTACCTTCCAATCCTTCCCCATTCTGTCCCTACCCTTCCCTTACCTTCCAATCCTTTCCCATTCTGTCCCAACCTTCCTTACCTTCCAATCCTTCCCCATTCTGTCCCTACCCTTCCTTACCTTCCAATCCTTCCCATTCTGTCCCTGCGCTTCCCTTACCTTCCAATCCTTCCCCAGTCTGTCACTTCCCTTCCCTTACCTTCCAATCCTTCCCCATTCTGTCCCTGCCCTTCCCTTACCTTCCAATCCTTCCCCATTCTGTCCCTGCCCTTCCCTTACCTTCCAATCCTTCCCCATTCTGTCCCTGCCCTTCCCTTACCTTCCAATCCTTCCCCATTCCATCCCTACCCTTCCCTTACCTTCCAATCCTTTCCCATTCTGTCCCTACCCTTCCCTTACCTTCCAATCCTTCCCCATTCTATCCCTACCCTTCCCTTACCTTCCAATCCTTCCCCATTCTATCCCTACCTTCCCTTACCTTCCAATCCTTTCCCATTCTGTCCCTACCCTTCCTTACCTTCCAATCCTTCCCCATTCTATCCCTACCCTTCCTTACCTTCCAATCCTTCCCCATTCTGTCCCTACCCTTCAATCCTTCCCATTCTGTCCCTACCCTTCCCTTACCTTCCAATCCTTCCCCATTCTGTCCCTGCCCTTCCCTTACCTTCCAATCCTTTCCCATTCTATCCCTACCTTCCTTACCTTCCAATCCTTCCCCATTCTGTCCCTACCCTTCCAATCCTTCCCCATTCTGTCCCTACCCTTCCTTACCTTCCAATCCTTCCCATTCTGTCCCTACCCTTCCTTACCTTCCAATCCTTCCCCATTCTGTCGCTACCCTTCCAATCCTTCCCCATTCTGTACCTGCCCTTCCCTTACCTTCCAATCCTTCCCCATTCTGTCCCTACCCTTCCTTACCTTCCAATCCTTCCCCATTCTGTCCCTACCTTCCTTACCTTCCAATCCTTCCCAATTCTATCCATACCATTCCCTTACCTTCCAATCCTTCCCCATTCTGTCCCTACCTTCCAATCCTTCCCCATTCTATCCTACCCTTCCTTACCTTCCAATCCTTCCCCATTCTGTCCCTACCTTCCTTACCTTCCAATCCTCCCCATTCTGTCCCTACCCTTCCCTTACCTTCCAATCCTTCCCATTCTGTCCCTACCTTCCCTTACCTTCCAATCCTTCCCCATTCTGTCCCTACCCTTCCTTACCTTCCAATCCTTCCCCATTCTGTCCCTGCCTTCCCTTACCTTCCAATCCTTCCCCATTCTGTCCCTACCCTTCCCTTACCTTCCAATCCTTTCCCATTCTGTCCCTGCCCTTCCCTTACCTTCCAATCCTTCCCATTCTGTCCCTACCCTTCCTTACCTTCCAATCCTTCCCCATTCTGTCCCTACCCATCCCTTACCTTCCAATCCTTCCCCATTCTGTCCCTACCCTTCCTTACCTTCCAATCCTTCCCATTCTGTCCCAACCTTCCCTTACCTTCCAATCCTTCCCCATTCTGTCCCTACCCTTCCCTTACCTTCCAATCCTAACCCATTCTGTCCCAACCTTCCTTACCTTCCAATCCTTCCCCATTCTGTCCCTACCCTTCCTTACCTTCCAATCCTTTCCCATTCTGTCCCTACCCTTCCTTACCTTCCAATCCTTCCCCATTCTGTCCCTACCCTTCCCTTACCTTCCAATCCTTCCCCATTCTGTCCCTGCCCTTCCCTTACCTTCCAATCCTTCCCCATTCTGTCCCTACCCTTCCCTTACCTTCCAATCCTTCCCCATTCTGTCCCTACCCTTCCCTTACCTTCCAATCCTTTCCCATTCTGTCCCAACCCTTCCCTTACCTTCCAATCCTTCCCCATTCTGTCCCTACCCTTCCCTTACCTTCCAATCCTTCCCCATTCTGTCCCTGCCCTTCCCTTACCTTCCAATCCTTCCCCATTCTGTCCCTACCCTTCCTTACCTTCCAATCCTTTTCCCATTCTGTCCCTGCCCTTCCCTTACCTTCCAATCCTTCCCCATTCTGTCCCTGCCCTTCCCTTACCTTCCAATCCTTCCCCATTCTGTCCCTACCCTTCCCTTACCTTCCAATCCTTCCCCATTCTGTCCCTTCCCTTCCCTTACCTTCCAATCCTTCCCCATTCTGTCCCTACCCTTCCCTTACCTTCCAATCCTTCCCCATTCTGTCCCTACCCTTCCCTTACCTTCCAATCCTTCCCCATTCTGTCCCTGCCCTTCCCTTACCTTCCAATCCTTCCCCATTCTGTCCCTACCCTTCCAATCCTTCCCCATTCTGTCCCTACCCTTCCCTTACCTTCCAATCCTTTCCCATTCTGTCCCTGCCCTTCCCTTACCTTCCAATCCTTCCCCATTCTGTCCCTACCCTTCCAATCCTTCCCCATTCTGTCCCTACCCTTCCCTTCCAATCCTTTCCCATTCTGTCCCTACCCTTCCAATCCTTCCCCATTCTGTCCCTGCCCTTCCCTTACCTTCCAATCCTTCCCCATTCTGTCCCTACCCTTCCCTTACCTTCCAATCCTTTCCCATTCTGTCCCTACCCTTCCAATCCTTCCCCATTCTGTCCCTGCCCTTCCCTTACCTTCCAATCCTTCCCCATTCTGTCCCTACCCTTCCCTTACCTTCCAATCCTTCCCCATTCTGTCCCTACCCTTCCCTTACCTTCCAATCCTTCCCCATTCTGTCCCTACCCTTCCCTTACCTTCCAATCCTTCCCCATTCTGTCCCTACCCTTCCCTTACCTTCCAATCCTTTCCCATTCTATCCCTACCCTTCCTTTCTTCTTCACTTACCTTCCAATCCTTTCCCATTCTGTCCCAACCCTTCCTTTTCCTTCTCTGTCCCTTACCTAACCTTCAAACTCCCATTGTCTCATCCTTTCCCTTCAACCTCTTTCTTACCTTCTAATGCCTTTCCTTACCTTACATTCCACCTCTTCCCCATTCCCTTCCCTCCCCCTCAGGTCACCCCCGCCATGAGCAGCGACGCATCCCTCCTGGAGAAGGCGTGGACCAAGGCCGGGGAGCTGGCCCTCAAGTTTCTGCCCGAGGATAGGTCTGACTATGTGGCCAGGACCTTGGGTGAGTGGGTGACCCTTGACCTGGGGAGCTTGGTGTTTGTTTGTTGTTTTTTCCTTTGTTTTCTTTCATTTCTTTTTCTGTTTCTTGTCTTCTTTTTTATTTTGTTTCCTGTCTTTGCTATTCCCTTCATTCCTTTTCCTTCTTTCTTTCTTCCTTCACTGTTGTTTACTTATTATTTTCATTGTTTTCCTTCTTTCTTTCTTTTTTGCTTACTTCACTTCCTCTCTTCTCTCCTTTATTTCACTGATTTCTTTCCCTCCTTCCCTCATTCTTTCCTGTGTTCTCTGTTTCCTGTCTTTATTTCATTCCCTTCTAATCTCTCCTTCCTTCCTCTCTTCATCATTCTTTCCTGTGTTCTCTGTTTCCTGTCTTTATTTCATTCCCTTCTAATCTCTCCTTCCTTCCTCTCTTCATCATTCTTTCCTGTGTTCTCTGTTTCCTGTCTTTATTTCATTCCCTTCTAATCTCTCCTTCCTTCTTCTCTTCATCATTCTTTCCTGTGTTCTCTGTTTCCTGTCTTTATTTCATTCCCTTCTAATCTCTCCTTCCTTCTTCTCTTCATCATTCTTTCCTGTGTTCTCTGTTTCCTGTCTTTATTTCATTCCCTTCTAATCTCTCCTTCCTTCCTCTCTTCATCATTCTTTCCTGTGTTCTCTGTTTCCTGTCTTTATTTCATTCCCTTCTAATCTCTCATTCCTTCCTCTCTTCATCATTCTTTCCTGTGTTCTCTGTTTCCTGTCTTTATTTCATTCCCTTATCTCTCCTTCCTTCCTCTCTTGATCATTCTTAGCTTCCCTTCATCCCTCTCTCCTCCCCATTCTTTCCTGTCTTTATTTCATTCCCTTCTTATCTCTCATTCCTTCCTCTCTTGATCATTCTTTCCTGTGTTCTCTGTTTCCTGTCTTTATTTCATTCCCTTATCTCTCCTTCCTTCCTCTCTTGATCATTCTTTTCTGTGTTCTCTGTTTCCTGTCTTTATTTCATTCCCTTATCTCTCCTTCCTTCCTCTCTTGCTCATTCTTTTCTGTGTTCTCTGTTTCCTGTCTTTATTTCATTCCCTTCTAATCTCTCATTCCTTCCTCTCTTCATCATTCTTTCCTGTGTTCTCTGTTTCCTGTCTTTATTTCATTCCCTTCTTATCTCTCATTCCTTCCTCTCTTGCTCATTCTTTCCTGTGTTCTCTGTTTCCTGTCTTTATTTCATTCCCTTCTAATCTCTCCTTCCTTCCTCTCTTCATCATTCTTTCCTGTGTTCTCTGTTTCCTGTCTTTATTTCATTCCCTTCTTATCTCTCCTTCCTTCCTCTCTTCATCATTCTTTCCTGTGTTCTCTGTTTCCTGTCTTTATTTCATTCCCTTATCTCTCATTCCTTTCCTTCCTCTCTTGATCATTCTTTCCTGTGTTCTCTGTTTCCTGTCTTCATTTCATTCCCTTCCAATCTCTCATTCCTTCCTCTCTTCATCATTCTTTCCTGTGTTCTCTGTTTCCTGTCTTCATTTCATTCCCTTCCAATCTCTCATTCCTTCCTCTCTTCATCATTCTTTCCTGTGTTCTCTGTTTCCTGTCTTTATTTCATTCCCTTCTAATCTCTCATTCCTTCCTCTCTTCATCATTCTTTCCTGTGTTCTCTGTTTCCTCTCTTTATTTCATTCCCTTATCTCTCATTCCTTCCTCTCTTCATCATTCTTCCCTGTGTTCTCTGTTTCCTGTCTTTATTTCATTCCCTTCTAATCTCTCATTCCTTCCTCTCTTCATCATTCTTTCCTGTGTTCTCTGTTTCCTCTCTTTATTTCATTCCCTTATCTCTCATTCCTTCCTCTCTTGATCATTCTTTCCTGTGTTCTCTGTTTCCTCTCTTTATTTCATTCCCTTCTAATCTCTCATTCCTTCCTCTCTTGATCATTCTTTCCTGTGTTCTCTGTTTCCTGTCTTTATTTCATTCCCTTCTTATCTCTCATTCCTTCCTCTCTTCATCATTCTTTCCTGTGTTCTCTGTTTCCTCTCTTTATTTCATTCCCTTATCTCTCATTCCTTCCTCTCTTCATCATTCTTTCCTGTGTTCTCTGTTTCCTGTCTTTATTTCATTCCCTTATCTCTCCTTCCTTCCTCTCTTCATCATTCTTTCCTGTGTTCTCTGTTTCCTGTCTTTATTTCATTCCCTTATCTCTCATTCCTTCCTCTCTTCATCATTCTTTCCTGTGTTCTCTGTTTCCTGTCTTTATTTCATTCCCTTCTAATCTCTCATTCCTTCCTCTCTTCATCATTCTTTCCTGTGTTCTCTGTTTCCTCTCTTTACTTCATTCCCTTATCTCTCATTCCTTTCTCTCTTGATCATTCTTAGCTTCCCTTCATCCCTCTCTCCTCCCCTTCTTACCTATCTTGTCCCTTGCTTTACCTCCTCCTCACCTCCTCCTCACCTCCCCCTCCCAGGCCCTCAGCTGCTGGATATCAAGCGGTACACAGCGGCCGCACAGATGTTCCTCGCGGGTGACATGGTGAAGGAAGCCGTGGATGCGTTCATTGCCGGGCGGGAGTGGAGCAAGGCAAAGAAGGTGGCTAGCGAGTTTGACCCACGGTGAGTAAGTGAGTGAGGGGAGGGGGAAGGAGGGATGTTAATGTGTTAGTACGTGTGTGTGTAAGGGTGTGTGTATGTGGCTGGTTATGTGTGTATGTATATGTGTGTGTGTTTATCTAGTTATGTAAGTGTGTGTGTGTGTGTGTGTGTGCGTATTTACCTTATTGTGTGTGTATGTGGCTGGTTATGTGTGTATGTATTTGTGTAGTTATGTGCGTTTGTGTGTGTGTGTATCTATCTAGTTCTGTAAGTGTGTGTGTGTGTGTGTGTGTGTGTGTTTACCCAAATCCATTCACTCATTCATCCACCAATCCATAACTCAACCTATTATTCACCCATCCACTCATCCACATCCCTTCATCCACTCATTCATCCCTTCAATCCAATCCACTCATCCACTTACTCACCCCTTCAATCACACATCCACCCCAGCTATGAATCGTACGTGGACTCCGCCTATAAGGACTTCCTGAAGAACGAGGGCAAGGCGGAGGCGCTGGTGGATGTGGACTTGACCGGGGCTCTCGACATGTACGTGGAGAGTGGTCAATGGTCTCGCGCCCTGGACACAGCAGCGCAGCACGGCCCACAGCTGCTGCATAAGTACCTGGCGCGCTATGCTTCCTCGCTGATAAAGGTGCGTGGAGGAGGAGGTGGAAGAGGAGGAGGAGGTGGAAGAGGAGGAGGAGGTGGTGGAAGAGGAGGAGGTGGAAGAGGAGGAGGAGGAGGTGGAAGAGGAGGAGGTGGAGGTGGAAGAAGAGGAGGAGGAGGTGGAAGAGGAGGAGGAGGAGGTGGAAGAGGAGGAGGAGGAGGAGGAGGTGGAAGAGGTGGAGGTGGAAGAGGAGGAGGTGGAAGAGGAGGAGGAGGTGGAGGAGGTGTTGATTTATTACCTGTATATACAAAGGCACTTTCTCACACCTTTTCAATTCTCCATTCTGTTCCAACTCTTTTTTTTCCCCATTTTCTTTCCAACTCTTTCCCATTCTCTTCCCAACTCTTTCCCAAATGCTCTCTTCCTGCCCTTTCCCATTCTCTTCCTTCCTTCCCTTCCTCTCCTCCCACTCCCTCCTCTCTCCTCTTCCTTTTCTCCCTCTCCCTTTGTTCCGTTCCATCCACTCCGTTTTCTTCCACTCTCCTCCAGTTTATCGTTCTCTCCCTTCTCTCCACATTCTCCTCCTCACACCATCTCTCATCTTTACAATCCTCCATTCTGTCCCAACTCTCCCATTCCCTCCCTTACTTTACCTCTCCCCTCCCTTCCTTCCCTCCCTCGCCCCACACCCCCCCAGTAACACACCTCTTCACCAACCCTCTATAGGACAACCAAGCCTTAGAAACATCAGGTGTGTGTGCGTGAGAGAGAGAGGGAGTGTGTGTTAGTGTGTGTGTGTTAGCAATATGGGTCACCTTACAAAACACACACACACACACACACACCCTATCACCCCCTTCTTCACCCCTACAGGACAACCAGGCCGTAGAAGCGCTGGGTCTCTACAAGCAGTATGGGGCGCCTCCCTTCGCTCAGAACTACAATATATATCGACGTCTTGCTCTAGACCTCATGAGCCTTCACTCCCTGTGCGCGCCACAAGCCTACCGCACTTGGGCTGACCTGCGCGACATTCTCCTCTCGCTGGTTGACAATCTCCGGCAGCATGAGGACACGGATGGCGTCATGGTGGGTGAGGGTGGATGAGTGGGTGAGGAAATGGATGAGGAAATATGGATGAGATGAAAGAGCATTATGGTGTGCGAATGAATGGATGAAAATATAGATTCGGTTATGGTGGGTGACAAGATGGTTGTATTGGTGGTGGGTGACAGGAATATATAGAAAGATGAATATATGGATGAGAGAACAAGGATGGGGTCATGGTGGGTGAGAGTGGATGAGTAGATGACGAGATGGATGAGGAATGGGTAGAAAGATGATTGGAAAATATAGAAATGGATGAGAAAGCAAGGGTTATGGGTGAGAGGATTTGAATGATGGGTGAAAAAGTGGATGAAAGGTGGATGAATGCATAGATTAGGTTATGATGGGTGAGAGGAGTCAAAGAATGGGTGAATAGCTGAGTGGAAGGATGAAAAAGTGGATGAATGATATGCTGGGTGAGGAGTGGAAAGATGAGTGAATAGATGGGTGAGAGGAATGGATGAATGAAAAGATAGATGGGTGAGAGGAATGGATGAATGAAAAGAAGGATGAGGTCATGGTGGGTGAGAGATGGATGAACGGAACACTGCAACACACCCCAACACTTTTTAGAATGAGTTTGAGTTGCAGATTTCCACCACACAACACTCACAACACTTAGAACACTTCAGGACATTATAATTACCAATCCCCTGCAACACAACACTTCCGTAACACTTTGCAGGACGAGTTTAAGTTACATATCCCTCAACACAAGCCTCACAACACTTCAGAACACACTACAACACTTTTAAGAACAAGTAGAAAGCCATAGTTACAACCCCCTCTGCAACACAACACCTCTCAACACCTCCGTAACACTTTCCAGGACGAATTTGAGTTGCTGCTTCAGTTGGCCCACTACCTCGCGGCCCGGTCAGCTTACATGGCCACTCCGCAACTCGAGAATCTGGTGGCCAAGGTGTCGGTCTCTGTCCTGCGCTACACACACATCCTGCCCGCTGACAAGGCTTTCTACGAGGCAGGGATGGCTTGCAAGGTACAGCGGAAGGGGAGAAGAAGGGGAAGGGATGGGGAGGAAGGGATAGGAGAAAGAAGGGAGGAGAAGGAGGAAGGGGTAGGCGAAGGGTAGGAGAGAGAGAGTTTGTAGGGAAATGGGGAGGGTGTGAAGGTTAGGATTGGTGGATAATAGCCCTAATCACACACCTTCACACCCTTAACACACCCCTACACACCCTAACCCCACTCCGTCACATCCCCAGGAGGTCGGCTGGAAGAACATGGCCTTCGTGTTCCTCAATCGCTTCCTGGACTTGTGTGAGGCGATAGAGGAAGGCTCGCTGGACTCCCTCGACCACACAGATTTCCTCGACACAGACATCCCCTACGAGATCCCCCTCCCGGACGCCCTTTCCATCCCCGAGTCACTGCGCGAGGAGGCCAAGGAGTGGGTGCTGGCGGTGTCTATGGATCAACAGGTGGAGCAGGTAAGGGGAGAAGTGGACTAGGTGGAACTGGACTACTGGGGAGTTTTGGGTACTTGGAGGGGTCTGGTAGGGACTTGAAGGGGAGTGATGGGGACATTTGGGTACTTTGGGGATTTTGGGGTACTTGGTGGGGGCTTTTGGGGGTACTTGGTGGGGGACTTAGTGGGGACTGGCAGGTAGTTTTAGGGACTTTGTGGGGACTTGAAGGGGACTGGTAGGGACTTGGGTGTGACTGGTAGGGACTAGGGGAGAATGGACTTGTGGGGACCTGGGGAAACTGGAATGGGGGGGGGGGGTACTTGAGAGGGGGGGAGGGGGATTGTTACCTTTAGTCCTTACATAGCTTGTGATAACACCTTCGTCTATGGAGCATAACACATTACGTTCCATCTATACATCGTGACACATCCCCTTTCGTCTATGCAATATAACATCACCCTATTGTTCTTCCTTTCCTTGCCTTATAACACATCTCCCTTCCCCTAACACATCCTCCTTTTCCTATAACATCAATCCCTTCCCCTCAACACATCCTCCCTTCCCTTCAACACATTCTCCCTTCCCTTCAACACATCCTCCCTTCCCTTCAACACATCCTCCCTTCCCTTCAACACATCCTCCCTTCCCTTCAACACATTCTCCCTTCCCTTCAACACATCTTCCTTTTCCTATAACATCCCTCCCTTCCCCTAACGCATCTTCCTTTTCCTATAACATCCCTCCCTTCCCCTCAACACAGCCTCCCTTCCCTTCAACACATCCTCCCTTCCCTTCAGCACATCCTCCCTTCCCTTCAACACATCCTCCTTTTCCTATAACATCCCTCCCTTCCCTTCAACACATCCTCCTTTCCCTATAACATCCCTCCCTTCCCTTCAACACATTACCCCATCATTCTCACTCCCTGACACACATATCTCTTTCCTCTCCCCCCGAACAGATCCTTCCCCAAGACGAACGCATGGTGTACGAGGCATCCCTGGTGGACAACGAAGGCAGCACATATCCCCCCTGCGTCATCTCCGGCTACCCTGTCATCCGCAGTCGCCTGGACCTCAAGCGGGGGCAGGCAGCAAGCAAGGAGGACTGGAACAAGCTGGTGATGGCGACGAAGATGGCGACCACCCCGGAGTGTCAGGATGTGTTGAAGTTCATTACGGCGTGGTGTGGCGGGCTGCCCACCATGGGGTACAATTTCCAGTAGAGGCGGCGAGGGGATGGAGTGTGGAGGTGTGTTTAGGAGTGAGGATTGTGTGGGGGGAAGGGTGGTGGAGATAGGGGCTGTAGGAAGAAGGAAGAGGAGGAGGAGGAGGAGGAGGAGGAAGATTGAGGATAATATGGGTAGAAGAGTGATTGAGATAGAAGTTTTAGGAAGAGAGGAAGATGAGGAGGAAGAAAGGTAGACTGAGGAGGTGGACAGAGGATTATATGGGTAGAAGAGTGATTGAAATAAAAGGTTTTAGGAAGATGATGATGATGAGGAGGAGGAAGAAGAGAGGAAGATGAGGAGATGGACAGAGAGAGAGAGAGAGAGAGAGAGAGAGAGAGAGAGAGAGAGAGAGGAGGAAAAGAAAGAAAAATATGAGGAGGAAGGGAGATGGAAGAGGAGGAAAATACTAGGAAAAGAGGGAGAGAAGATTAAGAGAAAGAAACAAAGATGAAAATTCCTGAAGTAAGTAAGTCAAGTGCATCTTAATCTAGTCTGTAAATGTGATGTTCGTGGCACATAAAACATCCATCACTACAAGATACAGGCAGAGTCTAGTCACACAGCCCACCATAACCTTCTCTCTAGTTTTTATTCTATAGGAAAATACAACTTTATATAAAAACAGTATCAAATAGGTTAGTGCTCTCTGTACACCCAAGACACCTACGAACCTACTGGTGTGTGTGGCATGGCCTTACGATGTCTAGTGTTAGTGACTCGCCCCCACCTTGATACTCACCTCGCCTGCCTCGTTAGTGAAGCGCGCACACACACACATATACACACACAGACTTATATGCCTTGAATCCGTCCATAATCTAGTTTAGTTTCGCACCCACATCCACAAACAGATATACACACACACACACACACCTTGATATCCCTCCACTATCTATACTTTTGTCACACACACACACACACACACACACACACACACACACCTACATAAATGCACTCGTCTCCATCCATTCCTTATTCTAGTCACAGAGTTTATGATTATTTATGTACACATCAATATTAAAAAGTATAAAATTATGGCTTGTTTCGTTTATATAACCTACCGGGAACCTAGACTCAAATCTACCTATTAACCCTTCTGTGCTGGATGTGTCTTGTGATGTGTGTCTCAGCTTGATGTGCCCACGAGGGACCGGGTGCAACCTGTGACAAGCCGGTGTCACAGTTAGAATGTTGGTATTGAGGGCTCACAAGGACGCATTTTTTGGGGTCATTTGCCAGCGCGAGGAGGTGGTACCGGGTGCCTGGTGAGCGCATCAAGCTGTGACACACATCATCATTCATTCATTCATCTTTGAGGCCCACTTTTATCTCAATACACATTCTCATCACGTGTCCAAACCATCTCAACACACCACGCTCCTTTCGCCATCACACCCTTACCAAACCGATCATGCATGCTTTCACTACTTTCTCCGTCCCATCCTGACACACACACGTCACAAAACACACACCGGTACAGACGGGGTCAAGAGTGTCAACAAGACCTGGATGGATTAAAGAAATGAATCTGTGCATCTCGTCAACAGACCTTCCTACACCCCAGGCTTGTCGACGGCGGGAATTACAATCACGTCACAGCCCACGACCTCACACGCCAAGGCACGCTGATGAGGTTTTGAGAATGTTTGATAACGACATAAAAAACGCGACCACATACAACCGGGAAAATTAAAATGCCCAAATTATGACCAATATCGCCTAAAATAAATTGCCTTCCAGCACGACACACACATATACAGACACATAATCGCGTTGGCTGTCAATACAAAAAAGGGAATTGTGATGCGGTGAAGCTAAATGCATTAAAAAGACAATAATGAAAAGATGATGTGTTCCGAGGAGAGATTTTTGTTGGCTATTAATAAAAAAATGCAGGTGATTGAGATGAAGTGGAATTAAAAGAGAAACTAAGAGAGAAAAATAATGAAAAAGAGATAGAGGAGATTGTATTCCAAGATAACACACACACACACACACACACACACACACACACACACACACACACACACACACACAAAAAAAAAAATAAATAAATAAAAAAAATAAAGAATGAAAGGAAATCGAGATGAGGTGAGAAAAAAATCAATTATAAAATCACACACATACACACTCAATCACTTCCTTCTCTCCACTGTGTCCTCTTCTCAAAATAAAAAGCCTCTCTCTCTCTCTCTCTCTCTATCACCTTCTTCTCAAAATAAAAATGTGTGAAGGAAAGAGAAGTTACGTAAAGCCTCACTCTCATTTCTGCCCCTTCACTGCCTTCCTCTTCTCAAAATAAAAAGCCTCTCTCTCTTTCTCTCTCTATCACCTTCGTCCTCGTCCTAAAATATAAACAAAATTGTGAAGAGGAGTTATGTAAAGCCTCACTCTCATTTCTGCCCCTTCAGTGCCTTCCTCTTCTCAAAATAAAAAGCCTCTCTCTCTCTCTTTCTCTCTCTCTATCACCTTCGTCCTCGTCCTAAAATATAAACAAAATTGTGAAGAAAAGTCCAGTTATATAAAGCCTCACTCATTCACTTCCTTCCTCTTCTCAAAATAAAAAAGGAAAAAGATTAGTTATAAAAGCCTTTCTCTCTCTCTCTCTCTCTTCCTATCACCTTTGTCCTCTCCCAAAATATAAACAAAAGTGTGACGACCAGTTATATAAGGCCTCACTCTCATTTCCGCCCCTTCACTTCCTTCCTCTTCTCAAAATAAAAAAGGAAAAAGATTAGTTATAAAAGCCTTTCTCTCTCTCTCACTCACTTCCTATCACCTTCTTCCTCTCCCAAAATATAAACAAGTGTGTGACGACCAGGTATATAAGGCCTCACTCTCATTTCCGCCCCTTCACCGCCTTCCTCTTCTCAAAATCGATGACCTGCTTGACGTGGGAGGCAGCGATCTTCTCCATGTTCTTGCTGGTGGAGCCGTGGCCGATGACGTCCAGCGCGAAGGGGTGGCAAACGGCGAACAGTTTCTTGAAGCAGACCTTGAACAGCGGGGCCTTCATGCGCACGCCCTCACGCTCCAGCGCCTCCACCACCGCCACACGAAGTTTCTATGGGGGTGAAGAGGGAGGGCGGGTGTAAGGGTTTGTTTTTTCGAGAGGGAGTTTGTGTGTAATGAGGCTTTTGGAGAGGGAGTTTTTTGTGTCAGGAGTTTTTAAAGTTTCTTGGCTTTTGAAGAGTGATTTTTTTTAAAGTTTCTTGGCTTTTGAAGAGGGAGTTTTTTTTAAAGTTTCTTGGCTTTTGAAGAGGGAGTTTTTAAAGTTTCTTGGCTTTTGAAGAGGGAGTTTTTGTGTCAGGAGTTTTTTTATAAGTTTCTTTGGCTTAAAAAACAAGGGTGAATTCTTGAAGGCAGGAAATTACAACCCAAAATGAAAACTGAAGTGCAGAAAGTTTACGAGAAAAGAAAAAAAATGACAAAGTAACTACGAAAAATATATAAAGACGGACTCAATATACAAATAACATTCAGGCATAAAAAAAATCGTACTTAAAACACAAAAACACAAATCACTAAAAATTCTGGCATACAAAATAAATATAAAAAAATAACGATAAAATTCTGCAATAACAAAACTGAAATAAAACTTAAAATACTAAAAAAGAAAAAGAAGAAAACACACAAAAACAAAACACTGAGGAAAAAAACATACAAAAAACCATGAAATTAACGAAATAAATAAAGTAAATAATAAAGAAATAAAAAAATAAATAAAAAATAAAGTTCAACACACTGCTTACCTGCTTGTGTATGTTGCTGAGGTCCGCTGGCTTGGGCGCCTTCCTGCTGGCAACACTGGGCCGACCCGCAGCGCCCCCGCCCCCCCTGCTGCCGCTGCTCTGGGCCGGCGTGAGGAGGTCCGAAGGCTTCATCAGCTCGGACAAACTTGTGGTGCTGGGAGCGGACTTCTTGGCGGACTTACGCGGCGACCTGGGGAAGGGAAAGAAGTGGATGAAGGAAGGAATTGTATGAAGGAAGAAACTGGATGAAGGAAGGTATGAAGGAAGAAACTGGGTGAAGGAAGGAATGAAGAAACTGGATGAAGGAAGGAATCAAGGAAGAAATAAGAAAATACCCAAATAAAAATAAGATAAAGGACAAGTAAATAAAGAAAAAAGAAAATATAAATACAAATAAGAAAAAGAAGAAAGACAAATAGTACATGAAGGAAAATATAAGTTGGCAATGAAAAGACGGAATTGCAAGAAATAAATAAAGAAAATGAAGGAAACAAGGAAAATACACAAATAAATTAAGGAAAACATTGAGCAAAAATAAAGAAAACAAAGAAATAAAGTTGAAGCTACAAAAACTAAGCAAATAAATCTATAAAACAACAATAAGATAGTAAAAGGAACGATTAATAAATAAAATAAAGAATAAATAAATAAAAATAATATGAATTGCAAATAAACGAAAGATTTTACACGGATGAAGAAACCGAAAACAGACGCCATAGGAAAAAATCAAAGAAAAAAGCAACAAATAAAGAAAGAAAACAAGAAAACAAAGAAAAAAGACAGACAGATAAGGGAAGAAAAAAGACAAACCCCCTAAAAAAAAAAAAAAATAAATAAATAAATAAAAAAAAAAACGCTATAAAACACTAATAAACAAAATAACAACAAAACGAATATAAAACAAAATAAATAAAACTAGAATGATAATAAAGCTAATAACCAAATAAAAATAATAATAATAATAATAGAAAAAGACAGACAGACAGACAGACAGACAGACACACACCTCCGGAGACCAGTTTCAGGCACCAACAGCTGGCGTTTCCGGGGCGACCGTCGGACAGGCTCGGCACGTCGCCCCGCCCCCCCCGGCACTGCCCCACGCACCCCCGCCTTCCGCCCCAGCACCGTCTTGCCCCGCGCCCCGGACACCACCTTGGGCTTGGTCTGGGGTCTCGTCTGGGGCTGGTGGGTGGGTCTGGTGTCCTCCTTTACGTCAGTCCTGGGGGGGAGATGATGATGATGATGATAACAGTAATAATGATTGATGACTGATGATTGAGTGATGATGATTGTAATAAGTAATAATGGTGATGATAATAAGTATGTAGTAATAATAGTAAAGATGAATTAACGAAAATAGTAAATGGATGAAGGAGACCGACAGGAGCAAACGGACATACACACACACACACACACACACAAAAAAAAAAGTAATAATAAATAAATAAAATAAATCTATCAATAAATCCTATACCCACAAATTCTCAAAATCAATCAATTCTCTCTTTATTTTCTCTCTTCCGTCCTTTCAAAATCAAAATCCAACTGATCCAAAAAATAAGTAAATAAAAAATGAAAAGAAAATACACAAAAAACAAACAAATTCTATCATAAAAAAAAAAAAAAAAAAAAAAAAAATATCCCGCTGACCTTACCTTGCGGAGGGGAAAAAAAAATTACCCATCCACTTTTCATCCACCCACTCCAAAAAGTCAACATTATCATCACCCTTTCATCCACCGTTATCACCCCTCCTCCCTCATTACCTGGCGGGGGCGTGGGTGGTGGGGACGGGCACAGTGACGTAGGCCAACTCCTTGTCCTGGAACACTGTGCAGGTGGAGGCGGACTCTTGGCGGATGTACCGGCGCTCCACCTGGCTGCACTGGTCCACGAACCGCTCACTCTGGTCGCCCGAGTTGTAGCTGTGTGGATGGGAGAGGTGGAGGGAGGACACAAAGGACACAAAGTACACAAATAAAGAACAAACAACAGCAGACCAGATATTCCTTACGAGGCTGTTTGTGACAAGCTTCACTAACTATCTAATCAAAGGTGGAAGATGAAGGACAGCAAAGGTGAAGGCTCCTCCCCACCCCCCATCCCTGAAAAACTGCATGGAAATTATGTAGGAAAGAGGAAAGAACTACCATTACTGCTACCACTAACCGGGCGATAAAAGCAGACAAGGACACCAGTATTCGAAAGAACTTAACGTTATTACGACAATGAGTAATATCTTAGTTGCTGGTTGGATTCAAAACACTTGTCTAATCTATTCTTGAAGGCCGTAACTGTTGTACTATCAACGACATCACAGGGTAGGGAGTTCCAAACATTAACGACTCAATTGAAGAAGAAGTGTTTGGCTTCGTGCGACGAGAATCTTTTACTTAACGTTATTACGACAATGAGTAATATCTTAGTTGCTGGTTGGATTCAAAATACTTGTATAATCTATTCTTGAAGGCCGTAACTGTTGTACTATCAATGACATCACAGGGTAGAGAGTTCCAAACATTAACGACTCGATTGAAGAAGTGTTTGGCTTCGTGCGACGAGAATCTTTTACCACTTATCTTCAAATTGTGATTTCTTCTTGTTCTATTTGATCGATCAATTGTAATCATGTGTGTGTGTGTGTGTGTGTGTGTGTGTGCGCTTACTGCATGCCGTGGTGATGGGCGTAGAGAGCCTCGGGCCAGGGCAGCCTCTTCACCTCCTCCAGCGATGACGTGAACTTGAAGGGAAACCGTCCGAGGGAACCTAAAAGGAGAGAGAACGGAACACTTGTACGCCTGACAGACCTCTTAGCCGAGTCAAATTAGAATCTGTGTCATCCAGTATAATATAGAGCACAGCCAAATCACTATCCATCATATAGAAAGCATAGTCAAATCAGCATCCAATAGAGACTAGTTATATGGGAACCCAGTATGGAGAGCCTGGTCAAATGAGTGTCTGTGTGTTTGGTGTGTAAATAGAGAGACTAGTTATATGGGAACCCAGTATAGAGAGCCTGGTCAAATGAGTGTCTGTGTGTTTGGTGTGTAAATAGAGAGACTAGTTATATGGGTACCCAGTATAGAGAGCCTGGTCAAATGAGTGTCTGTGTGTTTGGTGTGTAAATAGAGAGACTAGTTATATGGGAACCCAGTATGGAGAGCCTGGTCAAATGAGTGTCTGTGTGTTTGGTGTGTAAATAGAGAGACTAGTTATATGGGAACCCAGTATGGAGAGCCTGGTCAAATGAGTGTCTGTGTGTTTGGTGTGTAAATAGACTAGTTATATGGGAACCCAGTATAGAGAGCCTGGTCAAATGAGTGTCTGTGTGTTTGGTGTGTAAATAGAGAGACTAGTTATATGGGAACCCAGTATAGAGAGCCTGGTCAAATGAGTGTCTGTGTGTTTGGTGTGCAAATAGAGAGACTAGTTATATGTGAACCCAGTATAGAGAGCCTGGTCAAATGAGTGTCTGTGTGTTTGGTGTGCAAATAGAGAGACTAGTTATATGTGAACCCAGTATAGAGAGCCTGTTCAAATGAGTGTCTGTGTGTTTGGTGTGCAAATAGAGAGCCTAGTTATATGTGAACCCAGTATGGAGAGCCTGGTCAAATGAGTGTCTGTGTGTTTGGTGTGTAAATAGAGAGCCTAGTTATATGTGAACCCAGTATAGAGAGCCTGGTCAAATGAGTGTCTGTGCGTGGCCAAGACTCACTCAGCTTGCTCATGTTCTTCCTGAGGGCCTGGGCGGGCTGGCCGGTCTTGGCGAACAGTTTGACCAGCTGCGTGGCGTCCAGGGTGAGGATGGCGCGGCTGGGGGGTGGAGCCAGGCCGCCCAGTAAGTCACCTGCGGAGAAAACGACAAAACTTACGACGGTGAAAATAACAGCGATTCCTCTCTCTCAAATATTAATAATGCTTCCTAAATAATAGTGATTCCTCTCTCTCTCAAATATTAGTAATGCTTCCTAAATAATAGTGATTCCTCTCTCTCTCAAATATTAGTAATGCTTCCTAAATAATAGTGATTCCTCTCTCTCAAATATTAGTAATGCTTCCTAAATAATAGTGATTCCTCTCTCTCTCAAATATTAGTAATGCTTCCTAAATAATAGTGATTCCTCTCTCTCTCAAATGTTAGTAATGCTTCCTAAATAATAGTGATTCCTCTCTCTCTCAAATGTTAGTAATGCTTCCTAAATAATAGTGATTCCTCTCTCTCTCAAATGTTAGTAATGCTTCCCTTCTCTCCGATGTTCTAAGTTGCTCATTCCGTAATACATGTTTTATACTCATCTTCACTATTCTGTATGTACCATTAAGCTGTCTCTGTTGTAAAAAAATAAATAAATAAATGAAATAAATAAACATACCTATCTTTCGGCCACCTCTTTGGATTCTTTTTAGGAGCAGTGAGTAGCGGGCTTTTTTTTTTATTAATGTTTGCTTTTTGTATGTCCTTGAACTGTCTCCTTTGCTGTAAAAAAAAAAATAAACATACATGCTTCGCTATGTCTCACCTGAAGTCCGCCGGGCATGTGTGGTTTTCTCGGCCTCCTCCTCGGCCCTCTCCAGCGCTATATACTCCGGCCACTCCGTCATGCTGGTGGCTGTCTCTGTGTGTGTGTGTGTGTGTGTGTGTGTGTGGAGGGGGAGAGAGAGAGTAAGTAAGACAGCAACACATATCACACACATGTTGTTTTGCTGCAGTGTTCCCGGCAAAGGGCAGCACTGGGACTGTTTAATATTTGTCACTGACTATAAATTAACAAAACAACTGTCTCTTAACGTCATTACTTATCTGAAACTCAAACTATAATTGATGATATTTGCCATCGCTGCAGTGTGTAATTAACCGTGTAGCAGCAATGGGCCAAATTTGTGGCTTTACCGTGTAGCAGTGACGGGCCTAATTTGTGGCTTTACCGTGAAGCAGTGACAGGCCAAATTTGTGGCTTTACCGTGTAGCAGTGACGGGCCAAATTTGTGGCTTTACCGTGTAGCAGCGACGGGCCAAATCTGTGGCTTTACCGTGTAGCAGCGACGGGCCAAATTTGTGGCTTTACCATGTAGCAGCGACGGGCCAAATTTGTGGCTTTACCGTGTAGCAGTGACGGGCCAAATTTGTGGCTTTACCGTGTAGCAGTGATGGGCCAAATTTGTGGCTTTACCGTGTAGCAGCGACGGCCAAATTTGTGGCTTTACCGTAGCAGCGACGGGCCAAATTTGTGGCTTTACCGTGTGTAGTGACAGGCCAAATTTGTGGCTTTACCGTGTAACAGCAGGCCAAATTTGTGGCTTTACCGTGTAGCAGTGATGGGCCAAATTTGTGGCTTTACCATGTAGCAGCGACGGGCCAAATTTGTGGCTTTACCGTGTAGCAGCGACGGGCCAAATTTGTGCCATGATTTTAACCCCCCCAAAACAGATGATACATAAACAGATCACAAATACTTTGATATATATTATGAAATGGTTTGTGCGAGTGATGATTTTTTCTCATTTTTCTCGCTTGGAGGGACCATTAAGAAACATGATCCCTGATGACAAGTGTTCCCAATGCATATCAACATCACCCACGACAGACTGGCAGGGCAAACACACACACTCCTAACCTGGCGGAACCGTGACCAGGTGCGGCGAGGACAGGTGATGGGGGGGCGGGGGTGGCGGCTGTGGCAGGAGGGTGCTGATGACCTCCTGGCTCGCTGCGGCCTCCACCTGCTGCTGTACCGAGGCGTCCAGCGCGCGCACATCATGGCCTGCCGCGCTTAGCTTGTCCTGGATCTGGGAGGGACGGAAGAGAGCGGAAGAGAGCAGAAAGAAGGAGAATTAGCCGACTTTTGGTGTTTCTTATTTCACTGATACATGTCACAACAATCACCGTCTCCTCACCTGGCCTTAACGAGCCTTACCTGGTGTGGGAGGTGGACATACAGGTGGGAGAAGGCCGTCATCTGTACTGGGGTGAAGCATGGTGTCTCCCGCAGCAGCTCAAGCACGCGGTCCTCCTCCTTCGGACTGTGGCTGCTCTGGGGTGCGGAAAAATAGCGGTTATTGACGTTGAAATAATTAGCATGTATGTGGTTAATGTGTGATTATGGTGGAGGATTATGATGACGGCGATGATGATGGTTACCTTTGTGTGTGTGGAGGTGTTGAGAATCTTGGCCACATCGTCGTCTATCGCATTGGGGTCCTTCAACGCTACCATCCAGGCCTGGGGGGTGCAAAGTGGGAGGGGAGAGTTAGTGAGCGGAATTAACTGACTAACGGACTGAATATAGAACTGACTGACCGATAATCAATGAATATGACTGACTGAGTGATGGACTGACTAAGACTAATTATGACTGACTGACTGATTGACTGGTAGACTGACTGACTGGTGGAATGACTGACTGACTGATTGACTGGTAGACTGACTGACTGGTGGAATGACTGACTGACTGATTGACTGGTGGACTGACTGACTGACTGATTGACTGACTAGTTAACTGATTGACTGACTGGCTGGTGGACTACATATGTGACTGACTGACTAGGAGACTTGTAAATTGACTGACTGACTGACTGGCAAACTTACTTGATTTGTTAATAGACTGAACATAACTGACTAAACTGATTGACTAACTGACTGACTGACTAAACCCTGCACAGACTAACCACATGACTAACTAGAAGGAACAGGAACAAACACACACACACACACACACACACACACACACACACACACACACACACACCCACACACACACGCACCTTTCCCTTGGTCGCTCCCTCGCTCAGAATTAACATGTTTAGCACTGAGTGACATCCCTTGAACTGCAGGCTGGGCACGAGGTCGAACTGCCCCTCTCCCATGGCCCTCTTCCACTCCTCCGTGCTGGCCGCCCGCATGTTGGCAAGCACAGGCGGAGACACAGAGTACTGGAGTCTGATTAGGGTCACGGTCTGTTGGGTGGAGGTGAGTGGAGTTGAGTGGTAGTGAACTTGTGATGGTGGTGACTGGTAGTGGTGATGATGGTGGTGACTGGTAGTGGTGACGATGGTGGTGAGTGAGTTAAAAGTGATGTTGATGATTGATAAGTAAATAAACAATACTACTTCTACTACTACTACTACTACTATTATTATTATGAGAATAGAAAGACTACCACTACTTCTACTATTACTACTACTACTATTTCTTCCTCCTCCTCCTCCTCCTACCAAAAACAAAGAGAGAGAGAGAGGAAAAAAAAGAGAAAAAAAGAAGATATTAAAAGATTCCTCCTCCTCCTCCTATGAAAGACAGAGAGGGGAAAAAAAAGAGGAAAAAAGAAGGAAAATAAGTAAAAAAAAAACTTTCTCCTCCACCCAAAGAAAAAGAGAAAAAGGAAGATATTAAAAAAAAGATTCCTCCTCCTCTTCCTTTTTTTTCCTTCTCCTCCTCTTCCTCTTTCTCCTCCTTTCTTTTTTTTTTCCTCCTCCTCCTCTTCCTCTTTCTCCTCCTCTTCCTTTTTCTCCTCCTCCTCCTCTTCCTCTTTCTCCTCCTCCTCCTCTTCCTCCCCCCCCACCCCCATCCCTACGCACCCCAGGCTGGGCGGTGAAGAGGTGCAGCGCTGCCGTCATCTCCTCCTGGTCCTCCTCGTCGGTGGTGGGTGCCGGGCCGAGGCTGTACACCCCCCCGCTCTGGAGGTACACCCACGGCATTGACCCTCCATCATAGTCCGCCACCACCTCGGCCGACGGGAGGAAGTATATGGGGTGCTGTGGGGAGGGTGGGGGAGAAAGGGGAGGGGGTTAGTTGTGGGTGTGATAATTAGGGTGTGTGTTCAAATGTTTTCTCTCTTTCGTTCTCTCTTTGTATAACTCTGTATATGTGTATCTCTCTCTCTCTCTCTCTCTCTCTCTCTCTCTCTGTGTGTGTGTGTGTGTGTTTTCTCTCTCTCTCTCTCTCTCTCTCTCTCTCTCTCTCTCTCTCTCTCTCTCTCTCTCTCTCTCTCTCTCTCTGTCTATCTATCTGTCTCCCTCTCTAATTTTCTCCTCTCTCCCTCTGTCTATCTCTATCTGTCTCCTCGCTCCCACACACCTGTTTAGGCAGCGTGGAGGGGGGTGGCGTGCCCTGCGTACAGACCACCTCACACAGTGGCAGCCTTACAGCCTCCCCGGTGCCCGCCTCCCACACGCTGAGATGCCCGCGCCAGAAGGTCTTGGATACGCCCGAAACCACCTGCGGAAACGACGGGAAAAAATGTGTGATGTTTTTTTATTATTGTGTTTTTGTTTGTTTGTTTTAATGTATTGTAGTGATGTTTTGGTGGGTTGGTATTTTTTTTGAGGGGGTAAAGGAAGGAAGGAAGGAAGAATGGAGAGAAGGAAAGGAAGAAAGAATGGAAGAAAGGAAGGAAGGGAAAATGGAGAGAAGGAAAGGAAGGAAGGCTGGCAGGAAGGAAGAAAGGAAAGGAAGGAAAAGAAAGGAAGGAAGAAAGGAAGAACAGAAAGGAGGGAAGGGAAGGAAATGGAAAGAAAGAAAGGAAGGAAGTAAGGAGAAGGAAAGGATGGAAGAAAGGAAGAATGGAGAGAAGGAAGGAAGGGAAGGAAAGGGAAAGAAAGAACAGAGAACAAAATACTGATTGACAAAATTTAACAAGAAAAAAACAAAAACAAAAAACAGGAAAAAAAAGCCAATCAAAACAAACAAACAAACAAACACACACACACAAACACACACACACACACACACACACCAAAAAACAAAAAAACAAAACAAAAAAAAAACTCCATCTCCTCACCTGGGCGGAGGCGGACGCGCAAATATACTGCAGCGGAAGGTACTCCACCCACTCCTCCACCAGCGCAGCGTCCCGGCAGGCCACGTGGAGAGCCCCGAGGTGCCACTGTTGCAGCCGCTGGAGTGCCCCAAAGAACTCAGGGACCTCGCTCGGGTTGGGGGTATAGGCCTCGACACACCACACGAGGGACAGGAGAACACCACCGGGCCCACCAACCTCGTCGAGAAGCTTGTGTAGTGCCTCGCCAAGCAGGAAGAAGTCATTGTACCTGGGGAAGGGAATGTTATGTTATGTTATGTGGAGGGGAAGGAGGAGGAGGAAGGAGGAGGATATGTCTGTAGAAGGGAGGAAGGAGGGAAGGTTGGAGGAGGAGGATGTTATGTTATGTTATGTATTTGTGGAGGGGAAGGAGGAGGAGGAAGGAGGAGGATATGTCTGTAGAAGGGAGGAAGGAGGGAAGGTTGGAGGAGGAGGATGTTATGTTATGTTATGTATTTGTGGAGGGGAAGGAGGAGGAGGAAGGAGGAGGAGGATATCTATGTCTGTAGAAGGGAGGAAAGAGGAGGACGGAAGGGAGGGAAAAAGGGAAGGTTGGAGGAGAGGAAGAAATCATTGTATCTGTGAGGAAGGGAGGCGGAGGGAGGAGGGAGAAAAGGGGATGGTTAGTCTAGTGGGTTTGTGACAGGGATGAAGAAGGAAGAGGAAAGGGAAGATAAGGGAGAGGAAAGAAAGGAAGAAGGTTGGAAAATGAATATAGAGGGGAGGAAAGGAGGAAGGAAGAAGTTGGCTGAAGGAAAGGCTGGAATAGAGGGAAGGGAAGGAAGGGTCAGAGGAAAAACAGTGGAAAAGAATGAAAAGAAGGAGGAAAAGTGTGAAGCAAGGAAAGAAAAGGAAGGAGGAAATGAAAAGAAAGAAAAGAGAAATAGAAAAAAAACAGAAATTCCCCTAAATACAAACAGAGGAAAAAAGAAGAACGCAAACAAACATTGAACAAAAAAAAAAAAAAAAAAAAAGTAAAATAAAACTAATAAATAAAATCAAATCATAGAAAAAAAAACACAAAGGAAAATCTCTTCTTAAAACACACACACACACACACACACACACAAATCACACAAAGCAAAAAAACAATCAAAAAAAGGGAAAAAAAACACACAAAAGTAAAATAAAAATAAATAAAAGTAAACAAACGACAGAAAACAAAAACAAACAAACTCAAGACTCACCTAAACACTTCCTCCTCCTCCTCTTGCTCCTCCTTCTTCTTCTCCGTTCCCTCCGCCGCATCGCCTAACCCTCGCCACAACCCCTTGAAAGGCTCCGACCCCCTCCAGTCATGCCATAGTGTCCGTGTGGGGTTGTGGGGGGGTGGGGGTTCATGGGGGGCCTGTGTGGGGGGGTGGGGGGGCTCCTCATCACCGACGGTTAGTGAGGCGATTCGAACGTCCGGCCCCCAGCATTTCTTTTTGGCGTTCTCTTGGAGGATTTGGACGGCGGATTCTAGTTCCTCGACGATGTACTTGTTTTGACGTTCTGGAATGGGTGCGAGCGAGGGTGAGGTGTGAGGGTGGATAACTTGTAGGGTTGTGATAGTTTTCGGTCATCGTAGACAGGCCAAGGGCACGAAATATAGAGGAAGCAAATAAATTCTCAGGTAAATGTATAGTTTAGCTCCACTACTTCAGAATGTCGCATGTCTTCGTATTATGGGTTAAGGGAGGGAACACTATTAATCAAGGTAAAGATTTGTTTTAGTAGCGTGCCAGTATATATCTTTTCCACAAACATTCAACAACCATGGAAACTCTTTCAAAACCCAATTCAAGGACTATTTATTGTTGTAAATTGGGGATAATATTCACAAAAGCGCAGCCTCGCAAAATAGCTCACAGAGGGTTTAAGGTGAGGGATTATATTTAAACTACTCCAACCGAACTTTAAGACCTACTAACGGGGAGGCTTTGCACCCCTGGACCCCCCCTGCACAGTTGCCAGATTATCGTACTCAGAGCCTCGTATTTACCGGTTTCTGGCCCATAACTGTTGCCAAGAAGCACCAATAATTAACCATTTAAACGATAACCATATATGAAGGCAGTTATTTGGGTGATGAAAGCGGTTTTGGGGTAGGATATCGGCAAACATTAAAGGCAGAGTACGACAATCTGGCAACGTTGCCCCCCTGGTATATGCGACTTATCTCTGTGGAGGTATTTCTCGCAACACCGGCCACAGCCACCACCAGAGGAGGCTACACATTCGTAAATATTATCCTCTATTTCTAACGATAAATACTCCTTGAATTGAAATCTGAAAGCGTTTCCATGGTTGTTGAACGTTTGTGGAAAAGATATATGAAGAGCTAGTGATGTTTCATAAGGTAGGTAATGAAATACTGGCACGGTACTAAAACCAATCTTTACCAACGGGTGTGAACGGCAGAGCAGGGCGGAGTGTGCTGTGGGGAACTGTAGTATTCCTGACGTATGTACCAGTACCCCCCTAAAAGTAGTTTTTTTACTGGTTTGCACAGAGAAAAGCTATCTCCACAAAAAAGTAGTCATATATTGCCCATGAAAACATAATCCGCGTCTTGAAAATAATACGCCTACTCCTGATACATTTTTACCCGTGGTCAGCCCGTGGTGGCCTGAGCTGTGATTTAAATTCCCCATGGTTTAAATACCTTACGATGAATCCTACGAGCTTAAGGAACGTAGGACTTAAGAATATCTGGACCTCACAACCAAATAATAATAATAATATTGTTTTAATTCGCCCCGAGGTACAATAGAGCTCCTACTGTTTAAATGCCCCATGGTGTAAATATCCTACTGTTTATGTATCCTACGAGCTTAAGGAACCGAGGACTTAAGGATATCTGGACCACAGAGCCAAATAAAAATAATAATAATAATGTTTTAATTCGCCCCGAGGCATAAAACACACAATACCTCGATGTTTAAGACGAATGCTCCTCCTTATTAATATTCCTCGGCGCCATATTACACCTATAGATCCGGACACACCTGAGGAATAGTTTTAGAGGGTTTATTAGCGTCTGCCTCACCTGTGGACACGTATATAATAATTTTCTCCATGGGGTCACCTCCGGCCGGGCTTTGTTTACATGGTCGCGTGATGGCCGCTGCTTCGCGCCAAATGATGTCAAACTACTCTCGGCCTCTTTAACGGGATCACAATTCACGTTTTTCTCTATATATTAAGTAAATCAGTCGAAATATTGCCCCTCTTAGCATTACTCGTCTATTTTGTATTTTTTTCCATGTTTTTTTATGTTGGTGAAGTGTGTGTTTATTCCAATACAAGCAAAGTTTTAGGTTAACAAACATTTCTATAGTACAGAATAAAAAGGTAGAAATTCAATAGATTCATCAAGTGACTAAAAAAAATGGGTGGTCTACCGTAAGTGGTTGAAGGATGGTTGATCGACTAACTATTAATCAACCAATCCATCAGTGAGTCAACCATCCTTCAACCACTTACGGCAGATAACCCATTTATTAGTCATTAGTTCTGATAAATCTATTCAATTTCTACCTTTTTATTGTGTACTCTAAGAAAATGTTGACCTAAAACTTGGCTTGTAGTGGAAACAACACACACTTAATTCACTCACGGACCGGCCCGCGGATTGGTTGTTAAGTTAATTTTGTATCTTTTGCCATGTTTATAACTCAAAAGCCAAAACAGATTCTACCCATAAATTAAAAAAAGCAATATTAATCGGTTACACATATACGAACTCTTGTAACAAGCAAGATACTTATATGCGTAGGTGACGAGGGAGGATAATTTAGGCTCGTCACGGTATTAACAAACCCAAAAACCAAAAACGATTCCACTCATAAATCTAACAAGAGAAACATTAATCGGTTACACATATACGAACTCTTAATAAGCAGGATAATTATATGCATAGGTGAGGAGGGAGGATAATTTAGGCTCGTCGCCCTGTCAACAAACCCACGTTGCCGCGCCCTGGGAGGCTGCAAAACCTTCCTTATTTTTCCCTTTTAAACCGTCAAGATGCGGTACAGCAAGCACAAAACCACCCCCAAAAGAACGGGCGGGGCTCTGGGCTTCAAGACGGGAATACGCAACCGGAAACAACTCAGAAAACAGAAGAGAGAGATGAAAAAGATGAACAGGGCTTCCTTCGCGGCCCGGCGTAGAGGAGACAACAAGGACCCCGGAGACACAGAAATTAGTAAGATAATGAAGCTGGGGGGGTTAATGGAGGCAGGGAAAGCAAGGAAAACAAATATAACACCAGGAAAAAGCGACATTGAACAACCAGAGAGTAAGATAAGGAAGCTACAGGCATTGATGGAGGCGGAGAAGGCGAAAATGAAGAGTGAGAAAGATCAAACGCGGAGCAAAATAAGGAAGTTACAGGCCATGGTGGCGGCGGAGAAGGTGAAGATGAGGATAAAGAAGAGTGACAGCGCGGCAGAGAAGAGTGACAGCTGGGAGAGTGAGAAGGACAGCGACGTAGAACAACCACAGATGAGAATTAAACGGCTGCAGGAGTTGGTCGAGGCAGAGAAAGCGAAGATGAAGGCGAAGAAAATGAATAAATCACCTGAGAAGAGCGACACGGAACAACGGAGGGGGGTGGAAAAGGTGAAGACGAGGGTAAAGAAGACTGAGAAGGCAGAAGAGAAGAGTGACAGCTGGGAGAGTGAGAAGGAAGAAGAGGAGGAACAAGACGGATTCAAGCCCTCGGAAGCTTCAAAATCTGAACGAATGGCACGCTTACAGGAATTCGTCAACCGGGAATCGGGAATCGGCGCCTCAACCAGTAATTCCAAGCCGCCGGGAATCGCAGAGGAAGAAACCGAGGAAGCAGCGAACCTAATCAAGGACAAGCAGAAACTGAAACGGCTGCGGAACGAACAGAAACTCGACACGAAGGAGATCAACAAGCTGGCAAGACTGATGAGGATGAGCAAGCCGCAGAAGAAGAAGGTGGCGCCCATCTTCGCCGACGACTTTGGGGGTCTTCTGCGGGACATAGAGGAAGGGACGATGAGCCACGCCGATGGGTACAAGAACGATGAGGGGGATGAGAAGGGCGAAGATGGCAGCGATGAGGAGTTTGAGAGAGATATGGCAGCTGCTCTCGGCCAGAAAACGGTGAAGAAGAAAAAGAAGATGAAAACAGAGGAGGGGAATGAAGATAAAGGGAAGAAGAAGGTGGATATAGAGGAGGAAGAAGAGGAAGAGAAGGTGACAATAGAGGAAGAAAAGGAAAATAAAGGGAAGAAGAAGGTTGATATAGAGGAGGAGGAAGAAGAGAAGGAGAAGAAAAGTGAAGAAAAAGTTAAAAAGAAAAAGAAAGTGACCATACAAGAAAATGAAGAAGACAAAAGAAAAAAGAAAAAGGTGAAAATGCAGGAAAAAGACGACAAAGGAAAGAAGAAAATGAAGAAAATGACGGCTGGGAACTTTGACCCTGAAAATGAGTTCCGAGCAAGTGACTTCAACCTCCAGCACACGGAGAATGTGAGTGAAGATGAAGATGGTGAATATGAGGACTATGAGTATGAAGAAGAAGGTGACATGTTTGTGGATGATTGTGAAGAAGGAAAATCTAGTATCGCACCCAAAAAAGAAAATGGTAGTGAGGACGAGGAAGGTGATGAGAGCAAGTTCAGCAGTGATGATGATGACGTGTTCAATGACAGCAAATTCAGTGACGATGATGGCGAAGATGAAGGTGAAAAGAGGAAGAAAGAAAAACCTAGAATCACACCCAAACAGAAAAAAGATGATGGTGTTGAGGGTAAGTTTAGCAGTGATGATGATGGTGGTGAGGAAGAGGAAGATGTGCTCAATAATGGACGATTCAGTGAAGAAGGGGAGGAGGAGGAAGAAGATGGGTATAACATAAGTAAATTCAGTGATGATGATGCTGAGGAAGAGGAAGAAGAGGAGGAGGAGGATGTAGACGGGTACTATGACTTGGAGGCAGAGGACGAAGATGAGAAAGACGAGGGAGAGTTAGACGAAGAAGAAGAAGATGGGAACGATAAGGCAATTAACTCGGAACCAGAAGACGATGATGGAAATGACACCGGATCAGCCGAGGAAGAGAACGAGGGCGGATTCTTTGACCTGGAGGCGATGGAGGATAGCGAGGCAGATGAGGAGAGTGACGACGACGGGGAGTTAGTCCATGATATCCGCAAGGAGGAGGAGTATGCCTTCGAGGGCGGATCGGGGTACAGCAAACCAGAGATCCTGAAGAACGGAATGGAAAACGACATCGACCGCTATTCCAGCAACAGCGACGATGATGAGGACTTGGAGGGCTTCGTTATCGATGACGGGACGGTGGAATATGACGACGATGCGAGTGATGAGTTGCCGGATGAGTTGAGCGATTCGCCGACGCCGGAAAAACGAAAAAAGAGAAGAAGGATCGTGATGGAGACTGATGAAGAGGGTGAGGAGAAGGAAGATGGGGGTGAGAGTGACGACGAGGGTGAAGATGGTGATGACAAGGAGTTTTTCTTCTCGGCGCGAGGCTGGAAGAATAAACATCAGGAAAAAATAAGCAAAAGGAATGAAACAGTCTGCATTGAAACGACGTCGGATGAGGATAGTGGCGACGAGGCGGATAAAACGATGAGGGGAATGAAACTGAAGACGAAGGGGAAGAAACCGAATGCCAAGAAGCGAAAACTGGTCATAGAAAGTGAGTCAAGCCCGGAAAAACAACAAGAAGAAGAAGGAAACGACGCAAAAATGAGGGTTAAGAAAATGAAGATAGACGACGAAGGTGACGATGATGCAGAGGCGAGCGAGAAGAGAGCGATGGGAGATGAAGATGGAACGGAGAGTCCCGTCATCGTCTCCGTGGTGGATTTGATGAAGAAGGAGTATGAAGATGATGCGGATATCTCAACAACGGATAGTGTAGATGTCTTAACACTTCTGAAGGCGAAGATGAAGAAGAAGAAGATGGTGAAGAAGGACCCCAATGATGATAGTGATGCCACGATGGATGGTATTTTGGAAATCATCGCCAAAAGGAAGATGAAGGGAAAGAAGATGACGGGAGATGAAGATGGTGTTTCCGAAGCCACCGAAACGAAGAAGGAAGAGAAAACGGACGATGATGCAGAAACCAAACCCCAAAAGAAAATGGTAAGGGAATTAGATGATGCCACGGGTGATTCTATGATGGACGACGATGCCTCACAGACGTCCACCATCAAAAAGAAGAAGAAAAAGGCGAAGAAAATGAGTGTAAACGACGATGATGAATCTACAGTCAACAGCGAAGATCTGCCGCCAGCCAAGACAAAGAAGACAAAGAAGAAGAAGGGAGTAGAAGACGGGGTAATCGACGACACCTCAACCGTAGATAGTGAAGAAGTAACAATCACCAAAAACAAGAAGAAAAAGAAGAAGGAGGAAGACAAAAACTCGGCCAGTGTGTTGACGATGGAAGATGATGATAGTTCACCCGTCGAGGAGAAGAAGAAGAAGGCGGAAAAGAGGAAGTTGGAGAAGGAGGATAGTGAAGAAAATTCCCCCGGAGATGACGATGGCGTCCGACAGGTGAAGAAAAAGAAGAAAATGGAGGAGGAAAACAACGAAGATGATTCCTTGGAAGATAACGATGGTGGTGAACAGATGAAGACAAAGAAGAAAAAGAAGAAAACTGAAGATGGAAGCAGTGAAGAAAATTCCGAGGTAGATGACAAAAAACTTCAAAAGAAAACAAAGAAAAAGAAGAAGAAGGAAGAGGAGGAGGAGGAAGAGGAAGAAAAAGAAGACAAAGTAGAAGAGAAGACAAAGAAGACAGAACTCAAAGAAAATGCAGCTCCCTCGGACAAACTAACGAAGAAAAAGGAAGAAAAGGGAGCGGAAAAAAAAGATGCTGGTCGGAAGAAGTTGATCGCTCTTCCTGAGATATCCAATTCTGAGGAAGAGGAGGAAGAAGAGGCGGAGGAAGAAGGAGAGGAGGAGGAGGGGGAGGAAGCTGAAGGAGAAGAGGAGGAGGATATTGAAGATGAGGAGGAGGAGGAGGAGGAGGATGGTGATATTGAAGAAGAGGAAGAAGAGGAGGAGGAGGAGGGAGATATGGAAGAAGAAGAAGGAGAAGAGGAAGAAGTGTCTAATGAAAGTGACTTAGAAGAAAAGAGAATATCGAAACCAAATCAAAAGAAGAAAAACGAAAACAACAAGGAAGACAACATCAGCTCGGATGACGACATCTTAACTGAGGACATTTACGGGAGGCTACGCGACCGACACGGCAACATCGTAACACAAAACAAACCCAACACAAGCTCCGGAAACCAACCCGACGGCGCTCGCTACGTACCCCCGGCGCTACGCAAGCTCTCCGCGCTGAACCAGTCCGCGGAGAAACGCCAACAACTCGCAGCCGTCAAACGATCGCTCAAGGGCCTCATCAACCGCCTGGCCGAGAGCAACATGGGGGGAATTGCGTCGGAGATCGAGGGGATGTACGCTAAACACGCCCGGAATGACGTAAATGACATGTTGACGGCCCTGCTTATGGAGGCGGTGGTTGGCCCGACACTGACCCCTGAGAGGCTGACGCAGGAGTTGGCTTTGCTTGTCGCGCTCCTCTCGGCGAATGTGGGGAATGAGGTGAGTGCGTGTGTGTGTAGTTTTGTATAGGGTTAGTTAAGTCTTGTGTTATATAGTTAGTTATTGTTATCATCTTCAATGTTATTACCAATGTTATCTGAATTAGTCCGTTTCTTTGTTGTTTTTGCCAAGCCTTCCTTCCTTCTTTCTTGCGTGTGTGTGTGTGTTGTTTTGTATAGGGTTAGTTAAGTCTTGTGTTATATAGTTATTATTATTATCTTCAATATTATTACTGATGTCAACTAAATTACCCCCTGTTTATTTTTTGTTTTTTGGCGTGGTTTCGTTGTCCCTCACTCCTTCCTTCCTTCTTTCTTTTGTGTGTGTGTGTGTGTGTGTGTGTTGTATAGGGTTAGTTAGGTAGCGTTGTGTTATATAGTTAGTTACTATTTTCATCTTCAGTATTATTGTTATCTGAATTAGTCCCTGTTTATTTTTTTTTATTTTTTGCCGTGTTTTCCTTCTTTCCCGTGCTCCTTCCTTCCTTCTTTCTTTCTTTCCCATTCCTTCCTTTCTTCTCTCTCCCTAATTCCTCCCTTTTAACTGTCAATCCTCTTTCTATTTCTATTTCTTCTTGTTTCTCCTTCTACTCCTCCTCCGTTCTCGTTCTTATGCTTCTTTCTCCCTTTATTTATTTATTTTTCACAACAAAGGAGAACAGCTCAAGGGCACAAAAAAAGGAAACAATAATAAAAAAAAGCCCGCTACTCGCTGCTCCTAAAAAGAATCCTAAGAGGTGACTGAAAGAGGGGTCATTGCTTCCTTCCTCCTCCTCCTCCTCCTCCTACTACTACTACTACTACTACCACTACTACCACTACCACCCTTAACTTAACCTACCATAACAACCCCTTACCTCTCACACCCTCAGATCGGCGCTCACATCCTTAACGAATTTGTCTTGCGCTGGCATGATGGAGTGGACAACCTTGACCGAGACTCCGAGGAAGGGGCGGGCTGTAAGGAGCTGGACAACCTCACCCTCTTCGTCTGTCACCTCTACGCGTTCAGGGTGGTCGAGGCGAGGCTAATCTACGACATCCTCCATCGTCTGGCGCAGGGCTTCTCGGAGAAAGAGGTGCGTGTGTGTGTGCGTGTGTGTGTGTGTGTGTTTGTGTAAATGTTATGTCATCTACGAGTCTTTCTTCTCCTTTTCTTTCTCTTTTATTCCTTCTTCTTTTCTCTTACTTCTTCTCTTTCTTCTTTTCTTTCTTTTTTTCCTTTTTTTCTTTCTTCTTTTTCTCCTCGTCCTCCTCCTTTCTTTCTCTTTTCTCCTTGTTTTTTCTTTCTTCTTCTTCTTCTCTTTCTTCTTCTTCTCCTCCTCCTCCTTTTTTTCTTTTTTTTCTACTAATTTTCTTTTTCTTCCTCCTCCTTGTCCTTTTTCTTCTCCTCCTCTGTCTTCTTTTAAAAGTATTACTCTTTCTTTTTCTTCTTTCTCCTCCTCCTCCTACTACTACTACTACTACTACTACTACTACTACTACTACTACTACTACCACTACCCTAACCACACTCTCGTAACCCCCAGGTCGAGCTCATTCTCCAGGTCCTACGCAGCATCGGGTTCAACTTACGGAAGGACGACCCGCTCGCCCTCAAAGCCCTCATCACCCTCATACAGACGAAGGCGGCCGACGTACGCGAGAAGACGACGAAGGAGAGCGAGGAGCGGAAGAAAATAGGAGGTCGGAGTACGGATGGCGACGAGGGAACGGAGTACTCGCGTGTGACCTTCATGCTGGAGACAATTCAAGCCGTGAGAAACAACAACGTGAGTAAACTGCCGAATTACGACCCGACGCACATGGACCATCTACGGCAAGTTCTCCGAGGCCTGGTGAAGAAGGGGAGGCAACCGTCGGCACTGAACGTGAGCCTCGAGGATATGGTCAAGGCGCGGGAGTGTGGGCGATGGTGGGTGGTAGGCTCAGCGTGGTCCGGCGGGCTTATTGACGAGGCACCACGGAGCGAGAAGAGCGTCGACGGAAGGAAGGAAAAAAGTGCGGAGTTGGATGCAAAATACAGCGATGCGTTTATGCGGAAAGCCACGAAACTGCAGCTGTCGCGTCCGCCTCGAGTTAATATCCTCTACATCTTAACCGAAGGCTCCGAGGACTATTTGGACGCCTTTGAGAAGCTCCTCCATCTGAGCCTTCCCCAGCAGCAGGAACGCGAGATCTTCAGCGTGATCCTCCTTTGCTGCCAGAAGGGTAAGGTGTTCAATCCCTTCTTCAGCTACCTCGCCGACCGCATGTGCAAGTTCGACAAGAAGTTCGTCCGCTTAATCCAGTTCGCCCTCTTTGACAAGTTCGAGGAGTTGGAGGACATGAAGGTGCGGGAGGTTGGGAATATTGCCAAGTTTGTGACGCACCTCATCGCGGAGACCAGCCTCAGCCTCACTGTCTTCAAGAACGTCAATTTCATGGATGCCGACAAGCGGATGATCAGTTTAATCCGCCAGGTCGTCATCTCTCTCCTCCTCCACCCGGCAGGAACGGAGACGGTGGAGCGGACATTCTCGGTGCTCTCCGCCTCGCCGAAACTTAAGGTCCTCCGCCAGAGCTTGCGTATCTTCATTCTCAAGTTCATTAAGGGGAAGAAAAACAGCGAGGATACCAATTCGGCGATGCTGGGGCGGAGGGTTGAGACTGCGGTAGAGATTTTGAGTAGTGGGGGCGGAGTGAGGCTGTAGTGTGTGTGTGTGTGTGTGTGTTTAGGGATGACAATATGTGTGTGTGTGTGTGTTTTTGTGCTTTCGTTTCACATAAAAGAGTGTGTGTGTGTGTGTGAGGTTCTAGAGTGTGTGTATGTGAGGTTCTAGTGTGTGTGTGTGTTTTGTGCTTTCGTTTCACATAAAAGTGTGTGTGTGTGTGTGTGTGTGTGTGTGTTTTTTAGTAAGTTTGTTTCCTTTGTTCGTGTTTTATTTATTCTTATTTTTAGAGGAGGAAGACATATAAGTTTTTCTCACGTTTGTGTTGCTGGGTATGTGTTGCGTCTGTTTCTGTGTGTGTGTGTGTGTTGCAAGGATAACTAGCAGATGATGATGATGATTGAGTAGGCGGAACACTACTACTACTACTACTACTACTGTGTTTCGCATATCCCCAAGGCCAGTGTTGCTATAGTGTTACGTATGAACCAGTGTTACATAAGCCTGTGTTATTGTATTCTTAAACCAGTGACGTCAACCGATGACATGACAGAAGGAAAATATTAACTTGTGTCTTGAAATGAAGGACGAGGGAGTGATGGAGAAGGTGAGAAGGGAAAGAAAGGAAGAAGGAAAGATGACAAGAAGGAGAGGAAAGAAGGAAAGAGGAAAAGACAAAATGAGATGACAAGGAAAAGGAAGGAAAGGAGGAGACAAAATGAGATGACAAGGAAAAGGAAGGAGAGGAAGAGACAAAATGAGATGACAAGGAAAAGGAAGGAAAGGAAGAGACAAAATGAGATGAGAAGGAAAAGAAAGAAGGAAAAAATGACAAGAAGGAAGAGAAAGAAGGAAAGAGGAAGGGAAAATGAGATGAGAAGGAAAAGAAAAAGAAAAAATGACAAGAAGGAAGAGAAAGAAGGAAAGAGAAAGACAAAATAAGATACGAAGGAAAGGAGAGAAAGAAGAAGAGGAGAAAAATAACAACAGAAAAAAAGACAAGAAAAGAAAAGAAAAAGAAAACAAAAGGCAACAGAGAATAACATGAACTCGTGTCTTTAAATCAATAACAAAAAAAACAAAACAAAAAAAAAAACGTATTTAAACCAGACAAAATAAAATAAAGTCTTGTCTCTCATATAACCAACAATCTTTATTTTACTTCATACGTATCATCTCTCGATATAAGTGTCCGTTTCCATCGGTCGTTCCGTTCGTACTCCGCTATTTCCCACGTTCGTCACACTTATATTATTCATCAGTGTCGTTGAGTTCATCGTTCCTAGTCGGTGTTAATTCTACAACACTTCCGTCTATAGTTTTTAGCTTCGATTCCATTCCTTACGAAGACTCGAGTTGCGTTGCGTGAATTCCAGTGCTGCGTAGATTTGTGTTCCATCGTTACTCACCAGATAGAAAGAATACTCGTAATATATTCAACATGCAACAATTTCTTTCCCATGTGTTTCTCGTACAGGGCGTATTTAGTGTTAAGGGTATTATTTTTATCGTTGTTTCTTTTTCCAGTTCGTATTTGACTGTGATAGTTATGTGAAGTCTCTGCTATTCGTCCGATGTCAAACGTCAGATTAAGGCTTTTGGAATGACTCGTATGATGCAAAGAATTCAGCTATTTCTGAGTTGGGAGTTTGGAGTTGAAGGGAAATTTGGTTTGATATAATTCATGTGCTTAATATAATGTTAGTTTTGGAAAAAGAATCAAATTAGGTTTTACAAGTCACTAGAATATGTCCAGCAGAATGTTTCCTAATGTGTTATTTATGGGGAATGCCAAGTTAGGTTCAGAGAATTATTGGATCATAGAAAAATAAAGTCTAATTTGTCAGTGACCATAGAAAAACAGTGTTGTCTAATTTGTCAGTGACCATAGAAAAACAATGTTGTCTAATTTGTCAGTGACCATAGAAAAACAATGTTGTCTAATTTGTCAGTGACCATAGAAAAACAATGTTGTCTAATTTGTCAGTGACCATAGAAAAAGTGTTGTCTAATTTGTCAGTGACCATAGAAAAACAATGTTGTCTAATTTGTCAGTGACCATAGAAAAACAATGTTGTCTAATTTGTCAGTGACCATAGAAAAACAATGTTGTCTAATTTGTCAGTGACCATAGAAAAACAATGTTGTCTAATTTGTCAGTGACCATAGAAAAAGTGTTGTCTAATTTGTCAGTGACCATAGAAAAACAATGTTGTCTAATTTGTCAGTGACCATAGAAAAACAATGTTGTCTAATTTGTCAGTGACCATAGAAAAACAATGTTGTCTAATTTGTCAGTGACCATAGAAAAAGTGTTGTCTAATTTGTCAGTGACCATAGAAAAACAATGTTGTCTAATTTGTCAGTGACCATAGAAAAACAATGTTGTCTAATTTGTCAGTGACCATAGAAAAACAATGTTGTCTAATTTGTCAGTGACCATAGAAAAAGTGTTGTCTAATTTGTCAGTGACCATAGAAAAACAATGTTGTCTAATTTGTCAGTGACCATAGAAAAACAATGTTGTCTAATTTGTCAGTGACCATAGAAAAACAATGTTGTCTAATTTGTCAGTGACCATAGAAAAACAGTGTTGTCTAATTTGTCAGTGACCATAGAAAAACAATGTTGTCTAATTTGTCAGTGACCATAGAAAAACAGTGTTGTCTAATTTGTCACTGACCATAGAAAAACAATGTTGTCTAATTTGTCACTGACCATAGAAAAACAGTGTTGTCTAATTTGTCAGTGAATTAAGTCAGACTATGTTCAAGAATTATCTGATGATGCCACAAATTTCTGTTGCTTAATTTTTCATGAAGCAAAAATCAAAGTTGGTTTTAAAATCACAGAAATTATAGAAAAGAATAACTTCGTCTAACTTCTCATTGCGGTAAGTCAAATCAGGCTTTAAAAATCAAAATTATACAAAAAATCAAGCTTACCTTATTTTTCCACATCAGTTAATGTCAAACTCTGTATTAAAATAACGATATTGATAAAAAAAATATTGTTACCTGATTTCTCATGGAAGTAGAAGTCAAATTAGGTTTAAAGAAAGACTTCAGTCCATGCACACACCTGTCTCGTTAGGGAGGTGTGGCCAGGTGTGTTGCATTCCCAGAGTCACCTGGAAGAACCTGAGATGATGGGTACCTTGCTGTTTGGTGTTAGGGAAAGGATTTTATTTTTTTAAGTTTTCCATTTTAGTTTTTCTTCGCTTTGTGTCGCGTCCTGCAAACCATCCTTGTACAGTGTGTTGAGAATAAAGGACTTCTTGTAGACTTGTATTGTCAGTCCACGCTCACACCTGTCTTGTTAAGTGAGGTGTGGCCAGGTGTATCATTAAGGAAAGAAGCCGAGGAGAACGGAAGGAAGGAAGGAAGAATGTTTGGGTTGGAGGGAAAGAAGGAAAGAAAAGAAAGAAGAAAGTTTGGGTAGGAAGGAAGAAAGGAAGGAGAAAGTTTGGGTAGGAGGAAAGGAAAGAAGGAGAAAGTTTGGGTAGGAGGGAAGGAAGGAAGGAGAAAGTTTGGGTAGGAGGGAAGGAAAGAAGGAGAAAGTTTGGGTAGGAGGAAAGAAAGAAAGGAAGAAAGTTTGGGTTGGAGGGAAAGAAGGAAGGAAAGGAAAGAAGAAAGTTTGGGTAGGAGGAAAGAAAAGAAGGAGAAAGTTTGGGTAGGAGGAAAGAAAGGAAAGAAGAAAGTTTGGGTAGGAGGAAGGAAAGGAAGGAGAAAGTTTGGGTAGGAGGAAAGAAAAGGAGAAAGTTTGGGTTGGAGGGAAAGAAGGAAAGAAAAGAAAGAAGAAAGTTTGGGTAGGAGGAAAGAAAGGAAGGAGAAAGTTTGGGTAGGAGGGAAGGAAGGAAGGAGAAAGTTTGGGTAGGAGGAAAGGAAGGAAGAAAGAAAGTTTGGGTAGGAGGGAAGGAAGGAAGAAAGTAAAGAAGAAAGTTTGGGTAGGAAGGAAGAAAGGAAGGAGAAAGTTTGGGTAGGAGGAAAGAAAGGAAGAAGAAAGTTTGGGTTGGAGGGAAGGAAGGAAAGAAAGGAAGGAGAAAGTTTGGGTAGGAGGAAAGAAAGAAAGGAAAAGTGGAAGATAAAGAAAAATAGAAGATAGACAAAGAAAAGAGGAAAGAAAGAGAGGATATAGAGATGAAGGGAAGTAAAGAACATTCCGGGAGTCACCTGGAAACACCTGAGATGATTGGGTACCTGGCTGCCTCATCACCTTGCTGTTTGGCGTTAGTGAAAGGATTTTATTTTTGTAGGTTTTATGTTTGAGTTTTCCTTTGCTTTGTGTCGCGTCCTGCAAACCATCCCTGTACAGCATGTTGAGAATAAAGGACTTTTTGAAGACTTGTTTTATGAAGGACTTGTTGAGGGTCGTGAAGGAATAAGGAACGCAGAAGAAAAGGAGAGAAAAACAGTTGTATTGTGGATCTGTTAACCCGGTACCAGCGACGGGCCAAATTTGTGGCTTTACCGTGTACCAGCGACAGGTCACAAGTCTGGCCCGTCGCTGGTACACGGTAAAGCCACAAATCTGGCCCGTTGCTGGTACACGGTAAAGCCACAAATCTGGCCCGTTGCTGGTACACGGTAAAGCCACAAATTTGGCCCGTCGCTGGTACACGGTAAAGCCACAAATTTGGCCCATCGCTGGTACATGGTAAAGCCACAAATTTGGCCCATCGCTGGTACACGGTAAAGCCACAAATTTGGCCGCCACTGGTACACGGTAAAGCCACAAATTTAGCCTGTCGCTGGTACACGGTAAAGCCACAAATTTGCCCCGTCACTGGTACACGGTTAAAAAATGCTGAAAAAATACCGTACTCACATATTTATAAACAGGTAAAAGAAAACACTGTAGCAACATTTCATTACCATTTTTTTCATCATTTTTTAACACTGAAGGAAGGGAAGATAGCGAGGAGGAGGAGGAGGAGGAGGAGGAGGGTGACATGACAAGGTGTGTAAAGGATGAAGATATAGCAAAGAGGAGGAGGAGGAGGAGGAGGAAGAGGAGATCAAAATGTACGAAGAGGAGGAAGAGGAAGAAGGTGATCGGACAAGAGGAAGGACAAAAAAAAATACCACAAAGGAGAGATTAAAAAAAAAAAATACAGTTGACGAGAGAAGGAAGGAGGAGGAGGAGGAAGAGGATAAAGAGGAAGAGGGCGATAACATAAAAGGAAGAAGAGGAGGAGGAAAAACAAGTAACCATTTGACAAGAGGAGGAGGAGGAGGAAGCTGAAACTGAAACATAAGAATAGGAAGAAGAAGGAGGAGGAGGAGGAGGAAGAAGAGATCAAAACAGGAAGAGGAGGAGGAGGAAGGAAGAAGAAGCATAGAAGGTGAAGGAACACAGAGAGAAAGAGGAAGAAGAAGAAGAGGAAGACAACAAGACATTAAGAAAGAATAAAGAAAAAGAGGAAAAAAAACCAAAATACGCAGATGACCAGAAGAAGAGGAGGAGGAGGAGGAGGAGGAGGAAAGAAGAAGGACATACAGAGGAAGAAGAGGAAGACATGAAAGAAGAATAAAGAAAAAGCGGAAAAAAAACAAAGTACGCAGATGACCAGAAGAGGAGGAGGAGGAGGAAAGAAGAAGGACAGGAAAGGAAGGAACAAACAGAGAAGAAGAAAGTAGAAGAGGAAGACATGAAGATAGAATAAAGAAAGAACAAAACAAAGTAACCAGTTGACCAGAAGAAGAAGAGGAGGAGGAGGAGGAGGAGGGAGAAACCATAACCAAAACACAACACTCAATAAGACAAGAGCGAAATGCCGTAAGACAACTCCACCATACTAGAGTGACCTTGGCTGAGGCGTATTGCATATATCACTTGCATATCAGCTGCTTATTGCCTGGCTTAACGGCGGGGGACTCGGCCGAACCCCCAGCTGGCCTGAAGACGGTTTATACACGCAACGCTACACACACACACACACACACACACGTCATCCGTCACGCACACACGTCGTAATTCGTACATACGGTTTATACAGGTTAGATTATACACATGTTTAGCATCGTCACACACACACACACACACACACATACACACACACCTGCTAGTCACACACACACACACACGTTTACACATCTGTCAAGTTCATCCACACATGCAAATTTATTCCTCGGATTATACGCTTGAAAACACACATACACACACACGCACACACCCGTCAATCACACATCTGTTACCCCACACATGCAAATTTATACATATTCAATAGTTATTCACATATGTTATACACTTGTTAAATATCGTCACACACCTGTCAAACACACGTACACGCACACAAACACCTTCTTCTCTCCCTCGTCGTTTTGATTATGTCGTAAGAAGCTTGTCGGGCGAATGGATCGTATGAGGCGGTCTTTTTTTTTTTCTTTTTCTTTCTTTTTTTCCCCTTCCGCACCAGTGTCTGTGTGGTAAGGTCGGCATAAGTTCGTTTCCTTGGGCCGCGTGTCAGTCGTGTCGCTTATTGGAACTTTGTGCAACACGGTGAATTTATAGTTTTTTTTCTTTCTTTTTTTAATGTTTCCTTTTTCCCGACTTTGTTTCTTTCTTTTCCTTGTTTTTGTTCCTTCCGTTCATCTCCTTTCTATCGATTTTGTTTTTCGTTTCAGTTTATAGTTTTTTTTCTAAGCACTCGAATCTATTGTTGAAACTTGTGTGATACGTTGCGTTTATGTTCTTTCAAACACTCGAGTCGCTCATGGAAACGTCTCCGCCACCTTGAAGTTTCGTTTCGTAGCGTTTATGAGTTTCGGGAAGGTCACTTCGTTTCACTTATATTTCAGGCTCAACGCTTCCTTCCTTGCGCTGGTTGAGTTTCGTGAGTTTTCGTTTCGTAATCAACTAAGTTTCGCGAGTTTTCGTTTCGTAATTGACTAAGTTTCGTGAGTTTTCGTTTCATAATCTACTAAGTTTCGTGAGTTTTCGTTTCATAATCTACTAAGTTTCGTGAGTTTTCGTTTCATAATCTACTAAGTTTCGTGAGTTTTCGTTTCGTAATCGACTAAGTTTCGTGAGTTTTCGTTTCATAATCTACTAAGTTTCGCGAGTTTTCGGTTCGTAATTGACTAAGTTTCGCGAGTTTTCATTTCGTAATTAAAGTTTCACGGCATTTCGTTTCATTCGTTACGCCGTTCATTCGTGGGATCTATGAATCTATAAATGGAGTGATATCGAGCGCTCACTCACTCCTGAACACATGATTTGCCGGAGGAACAAAGCGTAACAACAATATAAAAAAACACTATTATGCTCGGAAATCTAATAACTCCTACTACTACTACTACTACTACTACTGTTTTTGAAGAGGTCGCAACACTTCACTTGTCAGCCAGTTTGTTTTCCGTGTTTCTAAGCGAGACGAGAAACAGCGAGTATCGGGCATTTTTTATTTATTATTGTTTCCTTTCTTTGTGAGCGAGACGAGAAACAGCGAGTACCGGGCTTTTTATTTTATTATTGTTTCCTTTCTTTGTGCCCTTGAGCTGTTTTCTTTGCCGTAAAAAATAAAGAAAAAAATTTGTCGCAGCGAGGAACACTTGTACGCAACACTCGTCAACACTCCCGTTTGTCTCTTTCTGTCTGGTCCGTTTGTTTTGGTCCTGGACGCTGATTTGTAACACCTCCGTCAATGCTTGTTTTGTTTTTTTGTTTTGATTTGATTTTTTTTTTTTTTTTTTAATCTTCTTTTCTTTTTTCTTGTTTTTTTTTCTATATTTTTCATTCCTATTGTTTATCATATTTTTCCATTTCTCTTTCTTGTTAATTTTCTTTCTTTTCTTTCTTCCTGTTCTACTTTCTCTCCTTCCTTTTTTTCCTTTCCTTCCTCTATCATATTTTTTTCCTAATTTCTTTCTGTATTTCCTTTCCTTTCCTTTTATTTCCTTCTTTCTTTCATACCTTCCTTTCTTTCCTTCCTTCCTTTCTTCCTTCCTTCCTTCCTTTCCTTCCTTTCTTCCTTCCTTCTTTTCCTTTCCTTTCCTTCCTTCCTTAGAGTATATACAGTTTATCACAGACACAATCTCAACACAACCGCAACACTGTGTTCTGGCTCTCAATAACCAGTCTTTGTGTTGCTATCGGCTTCTATATGTTTGTCTCCCTCTTGTCAACACCTCGGAAAACTCAATCGCCTTCTTTTCCTCCCTTTCAATGTGTTCCGAGTCCCCTCAACACTTCGCAACACTCAAAAAACGGCTAATCCTTCTTCTTTTCCATGTGTTGCTTTCTTGTATCGATGCAACACAAATAACATGTTCGCTTGCTTTCCCTAGTGTTGCGGGTTTTGTAAATTTCATAACAGCTTCAACACAAGTCTATTCCAATGTGTTGCTCGCTCTCCCTTACACATCGCAACACTTCACTCCGTCATTATCCTTCGCATTCATGTGTTGAGTCGTTCCGTCAACACTCGCAACACAGTAACACTTGGTTGTCGATGGGTTGCGGCTGTCTGGTAAGGATTCGTAACACTACAGGACTTTTAACCGAGGGAATGATCTACGCAACACACACACACCACTCACAACCTCGCCAAACACCACCTTTTTTTCATGTTTGTAGTTGTCGTATAATGTTAGGCTTTTTAAGGGATGAAGATGAACTATTTAACTACTTACACACCAAATTTTGTGACCCTAAACCAACACACTCACTCACAATAGCCAGAAATGTTAGGGTGTGTGAGGCAAACCAATTCACTTTTTTTTTCATGTTTCCAGTTGTCGTATAATGTTAGTCATTTTAAGGGATGAAGATGAACTATTTAACTACTTGCACACCAAATTTTGTGGCCCTAAACCAACACACTCACTCACAATAGCCAGAAATGTTAGGGTGTGTGAGGCAAACCAATTCACTTTTTTTTTCATGTTCCTAGTTGTCGTATTGTGTTAGGCTTTTTAAGGGATTAAGATGAACTATTTAACTACTTGCACACCCAATTTTGTGACCCTAAACCAACACACTCACTCACAATAGCCAGAAATGTTAGGGTGTGTGAGGCAAACCAATGCACTTTTTATCATGTTTCCAGTTGTT
>NC_066558.1:2514175-2516675 GCF_024679095.1 Eriocheir sinensis
CACACACACACACACTCTCTCTCTCTCTCTCTCTCTCTCTCTCTCTCTCTCTCTCTCTCTCTCTCTCTCTCTCACACACACACACACACACACACACAGACACTCTCTCTCTCTCTCTCTCTCTCACACACACACACACACACACACACACACACACTGGAGTCCTCTACCTCCCCCTCCTCCTTCAAAGCAAGTGGTGTGCCTCCAGAAGAATGCCTCAGCCTCAACCCTCACCCACAGCAAGGAGTCTGCGGGAGGCACGGAAGAAGGGCTCAGGACGGGACGGGACTGGACGGGAGGGAGTGGGAGGGTAGCTAGGGGGCCATGCAACAAGGGAAGGGCACAGGAGGTGATGTTTTAGTGATCAGAATGTGGTTTGAATTCCACCCACTGCCAAAGCCGGGATTTTTCAGTCACCGCCGAGTGGCTGAAGACTAACCACATTCTGCCCTGACAAACACCCATCAGCCCGGACTCTAGAGGTGGTATTTTTAGACACTTTCGCCTCTCACATCAGCTATTAGTAAAGGTCAAATAAAGGGTCAGTTGGGTTCTAATGAGTGTTTCTTCAGGTTCACGGTACAGAGGAAGGGTCAGACTACCACCAGGGTCATAAAACTACCCCTGGAAATGCCCACAACTCCAACGAAAGCCTTGTCAAATATGTGTTCTTGGGCACGCCCCTAAGGTTCTCTCTCTAAGGGGATCAAAGATGAAATTCCGGGGGGCAGTGTGAGCCCAGCAAGATGGCGCCACTGTAAAGACTCGCCTGTGCCATATCAGGTTGGAAGGGACAGGAGGGGAACAGGGTAGCGAGGGATTTACAAGACCATCAACAAGAACACAACATGAGGAGGGCTAAAAACAACAACATTAACAACAACAACAACAACACTGACAGTACAGGGACAACATGGGAGGGAGAATCGTGAAGTGTTGTCAAGGTCATTTGTGTTGCTTTGTCAAATGTAAAAAAAAACGCATGATTGTAATAATAAATAAATTCTTGGATATAAAAAATGTTGACCTATTGATTTCCTTTCTCTCTTTATTTTGTTATTACTTGAAAAAAAAAAAAATATGTGGGTGCGTTTTTAATGTTTTTTTTTCGCTATTAATTCTGTTGGGTCAAAAATTGGGTCAAATGGACAATGCCTAAGGGTCAAGTGTTTGTGTGTTTGTTTGTTCCTCCTCCTCCTCCTCCTCCTCCTCTTCTTCATCTTCTTCCTCCGGCAAATTTGTTTTCCTTTTTTTTAATCTTCTATATTTCTCCTCCTCCTCCTCCTCTTCTTTATCTTCTTCCTCTGGCAAATCTTTTTTTCTTTTTTTTTAATCTTTCTATATTCCTCCTCCTCCTCCTCCTCTTCTTCATCTTCCTCTTCTGGTCTTCCTCCTCTCTTCCTTATCTTCCTCTATTATTTACATCTATCTTTCTATTCTACTTCTTATCTTCCCCCTCCTCTTCCTCCTCCTCCTCCTCCTCTTCTTCATCTTCCTCTTCTGCTCTTCCTCCTTTCTTCCTTATCTTCCTCTATTATTTATATCTATCTTTCTATTCTACTTCTTATCTTCCCCTCCTCCTCCTCCTCCTCCTCTTCTTCATCTTCCTCTTCTGGTCTTCCTCCTTTCTTCCTTATCTTCCTCTATTATTTATATCTATCTTTCTATTCTACTTCTTATCTTCCCCTCCTCCTCCTCCTCCTCCTCCTCTCCTCACCTGAGCGGTAGAGGTAATGGTGGCAGTGGTGGGGGGGGAAGGGGGGTGGGTGGTGGTGATGGTGGTGGTGGTGGTGCAGTGGAGGTGTGTCGCCCATCGACTTGATAGAGTTCACCTCCGTCACCTCTCCCCTCATCACCACCACTGGGTACAACTCCGGCTTGGCAGCGACCTGTGATGATGGTGGTGGTGGTGGTGATGGTGGTGGTGATGATGGTGGTGGTGGTGATGGTGGTGGTGATGATGGTGGTGGTGGTGGTGGTGGTTTTTGGTGATGAGGAAGAAGAAAAAAAGGAAAAAATGGTAGAGGTGATAATTTGACTCTCTCTCTCTCTCTCTCTCTCTCTCTCTCTCTCTCTCTCTCTCTCTCTCTCTCTCTCTCTCTCCCTGCCTCATTACCTCAACAGTTTGACTCAATTTGAATAAACACCTGAAGTATATTTAAAGGAGGAGGTGGAAGAGGAGGAGGAGAAGGAGGAGGAAGAGGAAGAAGAGGAGGAGGAGGAGGATAGAGAAGAAAAAGAAATATTATAAACAGGACAGAAAGGAAGGAAGGAAGGAAGGAAAATAAAATAAAAAAGAAGGAAAAAGAAATCAAAATGAGAAAGAAAACAAACACACACACACACACACACACACACACACACACACACACACACACACACTCCCCTTTCCTTCACTCCCCCCAAAAAATACCCTAAATTTAACCCCCCTTAAAAATACTCCCCCTTGAAAAATATCTCACACCCTTAACCTCTCCCCAAAAAATATATTTCCCACCCA